>NC_056732.1:545825969-546028469 GCF_019279795.1 Protopterus annectens | reverse complement strand
AATAATGACAAATCACATCCTTAATAAGGACCATTAGTCACTTTTTTTAAATAACATGTTAATAATAAAATACACTGGTTTAGCGCTTTGGTCACAAAATTATCCAGGGACTTTTTCAGAGCATTGCATTTAAATAAGCACTCAGTTAGATAACATCCATTTGCTGAAATCCTCCAATCAGTTTGAATATTAACCAGTTCTTAAAGACACATCACATTAATACAAATTCCTAAACTATATATATTTCATCACTAATACAAAACACATATAAATAAATGAATTAAATTTAAAATGTGTATTTCATAGCTTCATCTGTTTCAGTTTGAATACACTGTCAATGGACACGGTTTCCTTTAGCCCTGGAATCTTATCTACTATAATAATCAATTGCCTTCTTAGTTCTAATACTTGTGATGTAAGTTTCCAGGGCTCTCACTCATATCTACACAAATTCCATCTAGTTCCCCAAAAATTTAAAATAATATTCAGGAAATTTTTCTACATGTTTTCCCAATGTACTTCTCTTGCTATTTTTTTTGTTTATACCATATATATGTTCATAAATTTACTCCCTGAACATTCTCTCAGTTTTACTAGTGTAAAAGCCGGAACATAATTAACACATAGCCACATATACCACTCTTTTAGATGTAGAATTATAATACGTTTTCCAATTAGTCTATTCCCTTACGTTTAACCTTATTCTTTCTCTCTTCAAGATGTATTTACATTGTGCATGACCCACACTTATAGGTACTCTTTTTATGAACTCTACTGTACTCCAAACTTATTGTTTGTCCTTCTAACATGCTCTTAAAGTTTTTATCTCTTCTACAAACAATCCTCAGTTGCACGTTTCATCATCTGTCCAGAAAATGTTCCAATTCTGTCATACCATGCTTGTGATTTTATTCCCATCAGTATTGTATGTTGTGATAATAGCCTTGTATGGGGCATTTACCTTAGCATTACTTATACTAGCCTCATTTTCTTGTCGCAGCAAAGGAACATATTTTCCTTCATTCCTTTTCATCGTTACTCCCCTCAACACTTCATCAGTTAACTTATTGGGATACTATCCAGTCAAAAAGATGTTTTTAATTTTAAAATTTCATCTATGAATACCTTATTTTCAGAGGGCATTCTTGCTGCTCTAACCATTTGCCCCTTCACTAGTGCCTTTTTCTGATGGAAGGGATGGCAACTAGAAAAGTGCAACAGGGTATTAGAGTAAATAACTTTCCTGAACCACTAGAAATAAAAACTTTTTTACTAACATCTTTGTTAAGACCGACATCCAAAAAATTTATTTTTTTTCAGACTGGGACACCGTAAATCATAAAAGTTGGTAGTACTATTCAAATAAATAGCAGATATCATTCAAAAGGCTGTTATAAAGGTTCCAATTCTCTCTAAATTCAGAATGAACTAGCAATGTCTCCTCCCAATATGACATAACAATATTGGTGTAAACAGGGGTGCAGATGGCACCCGTGGCCACCCCAGTTTCTGATGACATGAAAACCTTTCAAAATAAATAAATTTATTGTACAACACTTATTCTAATAATTATTTTTTATTAATTTCTTAGTTGTCAAATTTTGTGTGGTTATTAAATAATAAATACACAAAAATTATGGAAATAGATGGAGATGAAGAAGAATGGCAGTGCCACACATAACATTAGTGAAGACTACAGAACAGATATGAGACTGAGTCTTGTGTTGAAATAAGGTACAAAAGGATAGCTGGGGGTGGATTGCAGAAGTCCAGGAAGTCATCAAAAGAAAGGAGTGTAAGAAAAACCTGGAAAAAGAAAAAATGGAGCAAGCTAAGGAGTACTGTGTGGCAAATAATCAGGCTAAGAAAGCAATTGCAATAGCAAAGAACAAGGTATCAGAGACACTCTACCACCTTCTGGAAACTGGTTCAGCAGGTGATCAAAGAAACTCTATCAGTTTGCAAGGCAAAGACAAACAGATAAGGAAGATAGTCATCAGACACCTTTCATAAAGGTGTCAGCAACAAACTGCTCACCAGTCCAAAGGATATCAAAGGCAGATGGAAAGAATAGTTCCAGCACCTTCTGAATGAAGAAAACCACACAGAAGCTGTACTGCCCCAGATACAGCCTATGATGAAAGAAGAAGCCAAGACTACCGAAGAGAAAGTAAGAACAGCACTAATGAAAATGAAGTTCGGAAAAGCAGCTGGTGGATATGATTAAGATTTTGGGTGAGATAGGGAAGAACTAGCTCCAGAAGGTAATAGCAGTATGGAAAAGCACAAGGAACATTCACTGTTATGGGCAGCACAGAGGTACCAAACACCTGTCACACTGCATGAAAGTCTTGGGCAGGCTGACTGGTACATGGATACACAGAGTAGTAGAAAATAAGATAGGAGATGAGCAATTCAGATTCAGATCAGGATGCAGCACAACTGACCTGATATTTGTAGTGAGACAGATAGTTGCAAAGAAGGTAAAGATGAGAAAGGAGTCCATCTGGACATTTTTAAACTTAAAGAATGAGTATAACAAGGTTCAAATAAAGATGATTTGAGCAGCCTTTTGATGTTTTGAAGCCCAGATACATTGCTAGAATTAGGGCAGGTTATATACAATGAGCCAATAACACACAGGGGAGTTCCCCAAGGACCTGGGTGTGCATCAAGGTTCAGCTTTGAGCTCAGTGCTGTTCATACTGGTGATGGACAACATTACCAAAGATGTCAAGGGAGACAGATCAAGAAAGCTGCTATATGCAAAATGCCATTATCAGCAGACTCTGATCAAGAACTTCAGCAAATGATAGATGAATGAAAGCACACATGATGAAACAGAAAAGAGGTAAGACAGCTGAAAGCACACAGGATGAAACATAAAAGAGGTAAGACAGTTGTAATGGGAGCAAGTGAGGGAATTCAGAAGAAGCTGAAAACTGAGATAGAAAGGAAGATAGTGGAATAGGTTAACAGGTTCAACTATCTATGAGGGGTAGTTGAGGAGAAGGAGGTCTGAATGATGACGACAAAGCTAGGATCAGTAGGAATGCAGCCAACAAGCAGAGATTGCCAATGGCAATGTGTGAAAGAAGAATGTTAAAGAAGCTGAAAGGTAAGGTGCGCAAAACAGTGGTGTGACCAGTACTACTGTATGGTACAGAAACCTGGGCATTAAAGGAAAAGCAGTTAAGGAAGCTAGAGGTGACTGACATGAAGTGCCTGAGATGGGTGGTAGGATGCACAGTCTGGTAAAGACAAAGAAATGAGGACGTCACTGCAGAAGCATGAGCAGTCGCAATTGCAGAGAAGGTCAAGCAGAGCAGAAAAACAGACATGAATAAATGTACAAACAAATGCATTTTTGGTAGTAAGTCACCAGTTTCAAAATATTCAAACACAATTTTAGAAAAAACATAGACATACCAAAGGCATCTTTCAAATAATACAAATGCATATGTAGTATTTACATTAGTGAATATAGCATCAGTGACAAGGTAAGATGCTAATCCAGACTCACAGGAACTCATGCTGTTTTACTGTAATAGCAATAACCACAAATCAGTTCCTTAATATAAACCATTAGTCGCTTTATTAAAATAACAACATGTTAACAATAAAACACAGTGGTCAAGTGCTTTCATCCCAAAATTATCCAGGGACTTCTTCAAAACAGTGCAATTAATTAAACAATCACTTAAATAACATCCATCTCCACCTATTTCCTCCTCTTCTTGAGGTGGTAGAACCCTGAGTAATTCCCTGAATGTTTGTGCTTTCTCTCCAGTTAACTTTCAGGTCTCCAGCCTAGTCTCTGTTGACCTTAAAACCTTTTCTGACCACTGCTTGCAGGAGATTGTGGCAACCAGTGGTTTATGCTGTGGGCTGACAGATTCACTGGGGCTAACTTTGTAATAGCTGATTCTACCTGAATGTACTTTCCTTACTAGGAGGAAGTCTACCTGAGTTGTTGCATGTCTGACCATTCTTGTATGTGATTTATGACAGTATTTCTTGCTGAAACATGAGTTGGGCACCAGCATGCAATTTGCCAAAAGTTTAGAATGCTCACAGTTGTACCACACAAGACACAGTTGGCATAATGACTAAGGTCTTTGCTCTCATGCACAAGGTACAAGGTCTGATCCTGACCTCTGGTCAGTGCCAGTGTAGAGTCTGCATGGTGTCCTTTTGTCCCTGTGGGTTTCTTCCTCCTGAAAAAAATGCTGGAGCTGCCTATCCATACTCATTAACGAATGGAGTTCTGGGCAGCTGCATAGACTCTATATGCTGTCTGTCAAGTGAAGAGTTGTATAGACCAATTGAGGTGCACAGTATCCTGTAGATAAGCACTCATGAATCACAGAATGTGTGCTGTAGCAAGGCTAGTCATTTGATGGTATAAACATTTGCTCTAGGTGACTTGGTCATGAAAGCAAGCCATTGTTTTGTGAGAAATATCAGTTGTCTTATTGGCTTCATCTAAAGAAAGCAAACTAATTATCTTTGTGACTTTACAGAGAATTCAGTATTTATTGTATTTATTTGGCAAGACGTAGTTGACTGTCTTAGCTCCAGTATGCGATTGGTCTTTTTTCAGGGGATACCTGAGGTATTATTTAGTTATATGAAATTTGGCCAGGATACTGGGCAACTTCCTCTATTCTTTCTTGAAAAGTGCCATGGGGTCTTTATATCCACCTGAGCTACCACCAACAGAGGCAGATGAGTCCTCTGTGTAACATCTCATCCAAACAATGACAAATTCAGTAGTGGATCCTCCCCCTAATGCTGTAGTGCAGTGTTGGTATTTGAAAATTATTCCACATTCCTTATCTGAGAACAGAACTCACAACTTTCAGCACCCAAGATGATAGCACTATCTATTGATCTACTGAGTAGAGATGAGTGATGCTTTTAATTCTGGTTTATAAATTTGTTTCATTACCCTCCTTGCAATCTGTATAGACACTGATCTCAAGTGGTGTAAGTTTCCCTTAAATACTCTTACTGTCCAGACAGATTTTTTAAATACTAGAGCATCTAGTTTGTGCATAGCCGAGTATTGCTTATCAAAATCCTTGTGTTGATGACCTATTCGATATTTGAATTTCCCTCACTCCTCCCTAGAAGAACAGTAGCCATGGATATGTACTTCTCGACTCTCTCTGTGGCCTATCTGATTCAGATGGGTATTCTGAGGCATTGTAGCAATTGCCTCATGTACATTGACAACCCACTTATTCTTAATAAAACAGATAAAGGCTGTGAGAGGTGTGAATATAGTTTAATACCAGAGGCAAAACTCTCTCATGCAACCAAAAATAATCCTATAGAGATTGTCAGTGACACTTGCAGCATGCCTACTGCATGGGGTAAAGACCCTACACATAAAACTACTTATGCTGAAGCACTTACAGGTAACCTACCTAAAACACCAAGATCTCCTGCAGCACATTCAGAAAGGGTCCTCAGCTATCATGTAAACACTGTGTTAAAACACCACCTACAGCTACAGATAGTAACATTGTATCCAGTGGCTCTATTGGTAAGCCCTTAAGGCAAACCAGGACACAGCCAAATTTCCTGATCATTTGTGATTTTATTGTGAGGTAAACCAATGTCCCCCTCACCAGATTAAGGAAGTAGAGAATCAGAGTTAACTGCCTTTCTGGGCATGAGATCCATTAAGTCATACAGGCACTCAGGTCAGTGAACCACAGGTACCAGAATGACTCTGTCATAGTCCATGTGGGTCTTAATGACCTGAGACATACCTCCCTTGACTATATGAAGCGAGAAATGATGGAACAAAAACCTGTAGGAACTTTTTCAAGGCTAACATCTCTATACTAAGCAATACCTTGGCTAAATTCCAAGCATGCCCAAACCCACTAAACACAATAGCATATGCTGAGGTAGTTACAAAAATCCCTGTATAGCCATAATGACAGCTGCATAGAGCAAGCTCTGCCCGCTTTTATCAAGAATAAGACAAATTGAAAAGACAAGCCACCTTGGTCGAATCATATCAAATGGCTATATAACAAATGAAAAAAGATTAGCCAAGTATAAAAGGAACAAATCCTAACATACTAAAAGTCCCTGACTAATCTAAAGATGCAGCTAAGAAGGTAAAATTGAAGAAAAAATATCTCTTGGCAAAGGACAACCACAAAGCTTTCTACGGGTATGTCCATAACCTCAAGGGAAACACAACAATGTGCAGAATTTATTGTAGATGACATCATCCATGTTGAACCGATGGCCATTGCCAACCTTTTGACTGATAGATTCAGCTCAGATTTCTCCCCCCACTCCCCTCCTGATAGTCTAAAGGAAATACAGCATATCACAATCCCCCCAACAGTTACTAGGGAATAGGTCATCAATGCACTTTCCAAGTCCAAAAACATTGCATAGATGGGTCCCAATAACATCCCAGGATGCTTACCAAATAGCATGAAACATAACTCTCTGGACCACTTGAATCACTTTTCAACAGGAGCCTACAGTCAGGTTTTGTGCTGAAGGAATGAAAGATGACTATAGTCATTCCCCTGCGCAAAGGAGGTCCAACCACCGATTGGGGTAACTACAGGCACATACATCTGACTAGCCTTTTATTTAAGGCCATGGAAGGAATCATCATGGACATGATAAATGAAGACATAGGCAACCTGAAAATGCTGGACCCATTAGAGTTTGGCTTTGTTAAAGGGAGGTCATGCCTATTAAATCTGGTGAACTTCTTTGAGAGGGTCACCAAAGCAATAGATGAGGGCAAGACAGTGCACACAGTTTACCACGACCTGGCCAAGGCTTTTGATACAATACCCCACTCAGGTATTATAGACAAGCCCACAAACGTAGGTATATATCCTTTTGTCACCTGCTGGATAGTCAACTGGCTCACTGATACGGCCCAGGTGGTCAAAACCAAGAGGCCAGTCATTAGTGGAGTCCCGCAGGGCTTGGTAATGGGCCCACTCCTTTCTGACATATATTTCTCTGATGTAGAAGCAAATGCTAAAAGTTTATGAATGACTAAGTTTGCAAATGGTTGCAAGCTGGGAGTTATCATCGACTCCCCTGCAGACACTAGCATTCTTCAAGAAGGCCTGTCTCTGATTAACAAATGGTACCAAAGCCATGGTCTTAAACTCAGTGCTAAAAAATGCATAATTGTACCCTTTGGAAACTCATCCATCCCGGCTAATTACCATGTTGATAATATATCCCTAAGAGTTGACCAAGTGGTCAGGGGTCTTGGTGCACCTGAAAACTGTAGCCTTACCTTTGACCACCAAGTGGCTACAGTGGTGGAGAAGTTCTTTTATGTTGTGCAACTTATAAGTGAGGGCATGGTGTCTAGGTCCAAATATGTCATTATCCCACTGTACTCTACCCTTATCAGACTGATCATAGAGTACAATGCCCCCTTTGGTATAAACCTGACCAGGAAAATGTAGCAACTAGAGTGACCACAGAAGTTCCTTCAAGAATACAAGGCATAAGAAACTTACATTATGCAGAGTGCCTTAAAGTCCTTTCCCTCTACTCAGTCGCTTATAGTTTATTGAGGGGTGATCTATGCCTGGCTTACAAGGCATCTGCAAGCCCCACACATGTACGAATCTCCTGGATATCTGTAAGTCAAATAGTACCAGAAATACAGTGTTTAGGGACCAGAATTTTATCTCTAAGTTAAACAGAACATGCTGTAGAGACAGATATGTGTCCCACAGACTGCCCTTCCTATGCAACAGGCTTCCCATCCATGTAAAGCTAAATTGGTCTATTACCCAATTTTAGTCCAACCTAGAACCATGGATGTGGAATAGAAAATCTACATGAAGCCTGGAACCCATGTCCCTTATGGACAAAGGTAGCTTAGAAATGCCTGACCCTCAATGTCCTATTTGAATACAGAATGTCATTATTCTTTCAGGAAACGTTGGCTAGGCTTAGAAAAGCCCCTGAGTTGTCAGTCTAGTAACAATCTATGAATCTATGAACAAGAACTAAAGTTACAATAACTTATCTTTTCATATGTGCTATAATGATGACAATGCATAATGTTAAGAAGCATAACATATTTAAGTAGGATACATGAATTAGTGTCAAAATCATGATAAGGTAGTGAGAAAAAAACAAGAAAAGGCCTTATTTTTTTGCTGAATTTTTGGTGGACTGAGTTTAAATTCCACAGCTGAGCATGAAATGAAATATGACATCCTGAACTATTTTTAGAAATGGCAAAGATACCATTTAGTCATGCTGAACTGCATGTAAACTGTGATAAAATGTGATGTCTGGCTTCAAAAATCCTATAGCTAAATTGTACAAATAAATTCAACATGAAGATGTTTGTTCTTTTGCCTGTGCAGTTCAAATAATATCTGTATATACAGTCAATTGTTTATCAAGATATTATTATGTAAGATAGATAGTATAAGCTCTTGGAAAGGAGGATTGCTTAACTAGAAACTGTAGGAAATCTGTTTTAAAAAGGTGTGGCTCTGTTCCTCCTGGAATTGTTTGAAGTCAGGGGAGTTCTCAAGACATAAATAAGTTCTGCTGTGCTAAGCAACAAAACACAATGTACTACCCACTTCCTTTTTCAAAGTACTAAATCAAGATAATCATGGCAGAAAAATGTATATCAACTCATCATGTATCTCCACTACGGATTAACTTTGCTCTGAGCCTGTAATTATCCCATCCTATTGCTTATTGCATTCTCCTAAAACATTCTATCCTTTTCTTATACTGATCACAGTTTTTGTGTGTATTATTTTTATCTTGTGCTTATTTTACAGTCCTTTTTTCAGAAATTGAAGGTTCAAGTTCTCATCCACAATGTGCCTTCAACTGTCCATGGGGGTGCACTCCTGGGTATTTGTTTTTCTTAGTTATCTGATAACAATCTACATTCCAAATCAGCTTATACGCAGGGTATGTTGCAAAGGAGACTGTCAAATAATCAAATGCTGTTTGTGCAAATCCTGATATTCTAAGTGAAATTCTTTAAATCCATTTACAGCAGCAACCAGATTTTCTTTCACTGAAATCACTTTCAGTGATAGTGGAATTTTCTCCTTTCTGTGCTGTTGTGTGACGTCAGAGCAGACATATACATATGGGTCTACTTTGTTTCATTGAATCTGATTTCACTTAATTTCATTTCACCCTGACCACATCACGGAAAACACAAATTACTCATTTCACTAAACTGCAGTTAGTATATATGGCACTGTGTAGAGTACTGTAAGGCAAGTAAAATGTATATGACATTTTCCCCACTGTAGTGCAATCCTGGAGTTAGTATATATAGTTGGGGGGGGCACAGCCCCCCACATTGGGGGGTATTGGTGGTGTAGCCCACCTTGTTTGTTTTATATTGCATTTTACCAAAAACTTCAAAACAATGCATTTTAAACAATAGACATGCATAGTTGCAACACCAGTGACTAACTCTCTCCAGAAGACAATATGTACTCAAACTAAGTGGGGGGGGCTACGTACCTCACACCCCCCAATGTGAGGGGCTATGCCCCCCACCCCACTCCCAACTATATATACTAACTCCAGGATCGCACTACTGTGAGGAAAAGGGCATATACATTTTACTTGTCTTACAGTGCTCTACACAGTGCCATATATACTAACTGCAGTTCAGTGAAATGAGATTCAGTGAAATGAGTTTTCAGTAATTTTAGTTTTCAGCAAAGTGGTCGGGGAGAAATGAAATTTAGTGAAATGAGATTCAATGAAACAAAGTAGACCCATACATACGCACACACACACACACACACACACACACACACACACACACACTCACAGATATATATATATATATATATATATATATATATATAATTATGCAAACACACACACACACACACACACACATATATATATATATATATATATATATATATATATATGGTTCCCATTCAGAAGCCTGAAACATCATAAGCCTGAAAATCAAAATCCTGAAACCAAAAGCCTGAAAATTCAGAATCCTGAAAACTCAAAATCCTGAAAGCCCAAAATCCTGAAAGACCAAAATCCTGAAACTCAAAATCCTGAAAACACAAATAATGCTAATATGTCACTATAAAGACACTAATATCTACCAACTGACCCTGACCCTAACCCTAACCCTAAGGTCCGTCACTATCGCACACTCACCTGACCCGCCTAACCCTAACTCACTTAAACCGCCCTAACCCCAATATTTGTCACTATTGCATACATGCCTAACCTGCCTAACCCTAACTCACTTAAACCACCCTAACCCTAAAATAAACCAACCGCACACTTACCTGACCCCAACGCATGACCTAACACCACAGGGCTAACAATAGCAAAGCCACAATGACATCAGTATGTCTATTTTGTGTTTTCAGGATTTTGAGTTTCAGGATTTTGGTCTTTCAGGATTTTGGGCTTTCAGGATTTTGAGTTTTCAGGATTCTGAATTTTCAGGCTTTTGGTTTCAGGATTTTGATTTTCAGGCTTATGATGTTTCAGGCTTCTGAATGGGAACCATATATATATATATATATATATATATATATATATATATATATATATATATATATATTGCCATGTTTCCTGGGGAATGCTTGCATGATTATTCAAGTGATGTATGCAAATGAAAAAGTGTACAAGTTCTTGTGGGCAGTCACTATTGCTGCACTACACTGTAAAATACTATTTTTGATTGCAGCTCTAAACTTTCTAGCAAGTATAAATTGATGTTGCATGCTGAGAGAGAAGATGGATGCACTGCAGAATACTGTTGGTGAGAAAGTTTAGTTATTCCCTATCATTTAAATGCAAGAAAAACAGTGGAAAGTTAAAACACAAGGATGACTCCCAAAATTCTCACACTGTGTGAAATAATGAATTTGCTGAAAATGAGGTTTTCCTTGATGTATTATGCTAGTTATGTGACCAAATGAAGGTCCTTTTGAGGGGTGAAAAAACAGATCCACAAAATGAATATTTCAGGTTTTCTCTAACAGGCTCAAAAAAACTAAGGGTAATGCTGCTCAATGCCAGAAGTCTAAATCTCAAAATGCACGCACTCGAGGCCCTTCTCAGTATGGAGAACATCGATGTCTGTGCAGTGACAGAAACCTGGTTCAAGGCTCCTGAGAGCACCCCAGCACTATCAGGTTTTACCTCTTATCATGCGTTCCGGCCCCAAAATCCGGACAATACCAAGAAAGGAGCCGGGGTATCCATATTCATCAAGGACACCCACACCTCAAGACTGGTGGCAACGCACGATGCATCGGAGACCATCCAGGTGCAATTAACCATAGGCAAGACTGCTCTGCAAATTGTAGCATGTTACAGGCCACCCTCACAAACTCAGGAACCTCACATGGCCTTCCTGAAAACACTAGAGGGGATAAATGTATCACCAAACACCATCATACTAGGTGACTTCAATTACCCTAATATAGACTGGGAACACTACTCAAGCCCAAACACCCTAGCCCAAAAGTTCCTGGAATTCATAAACTCAAATGCCATGGAACAACTAGTCACCATCCCCACAAGAGGAGAAAACATACTTGATCTCATCATCACGAACATGGGAGCACAATGTTCAACACCGGAAGTATACCCCTCACTGGTGAGATCAGATCACAAACTAATCTCGCTGGCGGTCCTCATCCCACCCCCACCTGAAATAAAAAAGACCACAGTAAAGAACTTCTCGAAAGCCGACTTCACACTTCTAAAGACTAGTGTGGTCTCCTTCAAGGCCCCCGAGCCGGCGGAAAACAGTACTCAAGCCGCTGAATCACTTACAAATGCCTTCTACCAGCACCTGCATGACTGCATGGATAAGGCAATCCCAAGCAAAACAAAGACTCTTTGTACCAAAGGCAAGCGTCCAGTCTGGTGGACCCCAGCCATAAACAAACTCTACAACAAAAGGAGGAAGCTACTACAAGATAGAGCAAAATCCTTAAAAGGTAAGACACCCTTGATCACTATAAGTAAAAAACTAAGAGCTCTCATAAAATCATCCAAAGCAAATTTTGAGAGAAAAATAGCTAAAGACTCAAAAGACAATCATAAGGCCTTCTTTAGCTATGTTAGAAACCTGGGAGGAAACTCCCAGATATGCTCAGAACTAGTTCAAAATGATGTGAAGATTACTGATCCTACAGACATTGCCAACATACTGGCTGACAGGTTCAGTGCAAACTTCTCCCCTCCCCAAAAGGAGAGATATCTATACCAAGCGATTGCAGCCCCCAAACATCTCCAACGCCTAAGTGAGAACTGCTCTCTCCAAAGCAAAACACAGCATCCATGGGACCTGATGGTGTCCCCGGCTGTGTGCTCCACGAACTCAACGAGGAATTAAACCCACAGCTAGGACAGCTGTTTAATCATAGTCTTACCTCTGGATACACTCCAGGAGTGGCGCACTGAAACTGTGGTCCCACTTCACAAAGGCGGTGCCTCCACCGACCCTGGAAATTACCGCCCATTAGCTTGACAAGCCTTATCTGCAAAGCCATGGAGAGGATCATAATGGACCTCATAAATAAAGACATAGGGAATTTGCAGACTTTGGATCCATCCCAGTTTGGCTTTGTCAAAGGCAGATCATGCCTTCTAAACTTGGTTGACTTTTTCAAACAGTCACCAAAGCCATTGATGAGGGAAAGGCAGTCCATACAGCCTACCTTGATCTGGCGAAGGCCTTCGATACAATACCCCACTCAGGTATCATTGAAAAACTCATCAGCTTAAATGTTAACCCATACATCACAAGATGGGTTGCAAACTGGCTGAGTGACAGAACCCACAGGGTCAGAGTTGCTGGCGCCATGTCAGACTCAAAGCCTGTCACAAGTGGTGTACCACAGGGCTCAGTCCTGGGCCCACTCTTGTTTGGCATCTACTTTTCCAAGTACAAGCAAACACAGGAGGGTTATGGCTGACAAAGTTTGCAGATGACTGCAAACTGGGCCATAGTAGAAAACACATCTGACACAGATATCCTTCAGAAGGGTCTCACAGAAATGGATAACTGGTGCCAGAGCCATGGCCTAAAGTTAAATGCCAAAAATGCATAGTCATACCCTTCGAAAAACAAGGTTACCCCTAGCTACCAAATAGGTGGCAATCCACTGAGCACAGAAGAAGTTATCAGGGACCTGGGGACCCAGGTTGATAGTAGTCTGTCATTCGACACCCATGTAGCTAAAGTAGTTAGGAAGACCTTCTACATTGCCCACCTTATCATGAAGGGATTCTCATCTAGATCAAGGGAGGTCATAGTCTCCTTATACTCATCACTCATCAGACCAATGATTGAGTACAATGCCCCATTCGAATGTATCTGACCCGACACTTGCAGCAGCTGGAGAGGCCACAAAGTTCCTCACCAAAAGGATAAAGGGTCTCAAACATCTGTCCTATGCTGCCCGACTGAAAGAACTCAAGCTCTATTCAGTCGCCACCGCTTGCTCAGAGGTGACCTTTGCCTAACATACAAGGCCATGTCAAACCCAGATTTGATGAATATGCTTCACCTCAAAAAATCTAGATCCGTCAGAGCCACAAGGGCGGGAGACTTAAACCTCGACACGGCTATTAATAGGACGTGCTGGAGGGATAGATTCATCACCCAAAGACTCCCTATGCTGTGGAATAAAATCCCGGTATATGTGAGGCAGGGCACCTCGCTGGCCTTGTTCAAGAGAAATCTTGACCAACGGATGGGAGATCGCAGATATACCCCAGAGATTACCTCAGTGTCACTGCTCAACAGAGGCACAGCAAAATAATGGGTATAGTTCCCCATACTAAAGGGGTGGCGTAAGCCACAAAACTATGGGCTAGGCTTGTAAATGCCCTCGGGCAGATAGCCTAGTATGAACCTATGAACCTATGAACCTATCATTCCTTTGTGGATGCAGTAAATCATCTCTCACTTTATGAAACTCCACATCTAGACTGCATTTTGCTATGAGACACACACTAATGTATGGTAGCATGTAGTATCCATTTAAGTGGAGGTTACATCTGTTTGGTAATGTGCCCAAATAGAGAGGATACATATGCTGCATGAAGAGTGTCTGCATTTACTTTGTTTCAGTTGTGTGCAATCTTTTTTTTCAAATATAATGCTTTTTTGTTTCTTAAATGAGATTATCAAGTAGCAATATATCTTCTTCTTCTTTCGGCTTTTTCCCTTTTAGGGGTCGCCACAGCAGATCTTCTGCCCGCTCATGATTGGCAGTGGAGTTTTACAGTGTCGAGTTGCCAGCCCGGCGCCCAACCTTCCACAGAAGGTACACACATGCACACACTCACACCTAGGGCCAGTTTAGAGTGTCCAATTCACCTACTGCATGTCTTTGGGATGTGGGAGGAAACAGGAGCACCCAGAGGAAACCCACGTGACCACAGAGAGGACATGCATACTCCGCACAAAAGGCACCCCAGCCGAGGATCGAACCAGAGAACCTCTTGCTGTGAGGTGGCAATGCTAACCACTGCACCACCATAGCAATATATACATAAAAGAAAAAAGAAAACCATAAAATTACATATATTAAACATTACATCAATTTAAAAGAAGTTGGCAGTGTACACATATTACAATGTTCTTTTAAGAGAAAACACTTTTATCTACAGTACTTTTCTTTGATACATAACTTAGTAATACATGATTTTAGATGTACACTTTTGGCAAGAGAAATTCATTGATACAACAAATAACTATTTACATTATTTACATCTAGATGCAATCGTGAATATTTACATCAATTGAAAAAGGAAGAAAAGGGGTAGAAGATGGGTGGATATCTCGTTATTTTAGGCCTTCATTTTCATGTTATTGGTTAATAGTTTTGGAATTGCAAAATAAAGGAAAAAGCATTACTTGGAGTATCTTGTGTACAAAAGTCAGCTTTTTGGTCTCTAAGTAATGTATCCAGAAGACAGCCCCAATACTTTTGGTAATAAGAGAGTTTATTTTGGTTTATAGTGATCAGTTTATGCAATGATATATATTTAACAGCCATATTTTTAAACTTTGCCCATGTGATATTAGATCTATCTAGACAGGTTTTGGCAATATAAATTTTAATTAATGCATATATCGTGATCAAGATATGTTTGTGCAAGTTTATAAGATTTTTAGGCATTATATGAAGGTTTACGGTTTCTCATAAGAGTGTTGAATTTTCATAACCCATTTTGTCTAGTTTAACTTTTAATGGGCACTACAATTTATAAACAAGTCTACAGCTCTGAAAGTCATGTAACATATCTGCTATCTCTGATGGGCAGAGTGGGCAATGTAGTGAATATTTTGAGTTAAATTAATTTAGGGAGACAGGTGTGTAATATGCATTGTTGTTAACCATAAGTTGAGAATATATTACATTTTTTGAAGGGAGTGAGCTTAAATATATTTTCTATTGCTTGAATTTTTTGATCTCAGGTGATATTATTGTTCTTATTATTCCAGTAATTGAATTTAAGTAAGGATTGAAATTTAATTGCTGATATTAGTTTGTAGGCATTGGATATCATTGTGGATTTATACAATAGAACTTTTAGGATCGTTTGAGTCATACTAATGTCTTGCTCGTTTATCTTTAAGTTGGAGACTTTTGCATTAATAAGTAATCTGTCTACTTATAGGATTGTATATTTTTGATATTGCTAAACTATCTCTAATATTACCATCTTGTATTTTTCCAACTGATAGATTTCCCATAGTGTAATATTTTTGAACTGTGGGTAATTGTTTAGGTCTAGCATGATATTATTTAACTTCAGATTAGGGTTTAGATGTATAGGTTGTTGTGTATGCAATCTTTTGTTATGAAGTATGCCACCCTCTGGTTCCTTGATATCTGTGACTGCATGTTTTTCCATACAATAACAGATTCACTCAGAGGCCCTAGGCTCATTCTCACTGGTGGAGGAAAGGTCAGCAAACTAATTCCAATGGGTAAGTCTGCACAGTGATGTTAGAAAAATTACTGATCTCTAAAGATACGTGAGGTTTTATGAAAATGTTCTGGGTGTTAATTGTATATTAAATGTAGCATCCAAAAAGGCTCTCTGGACTAATCCACCTACCAAGTTGCCAAGCAGTAGATAAGTAGCTTCCCTATTATTTGAACGAATGCCTAAAATGTTGAGTATGACATACCTGACAGCTTTTAAGTGAATGCTCATCTAAGCGAAACCGGAGTATGTTGAAATAAGAAGTTTCAAAAAGTTGCAGTTGGTCAACCATGAGGAAGCCAATGGCTGACGTCAGACCATTCACCCTGTCTCACCATTCTTGCAGTCCTCCACTGTGGTGTGGTCTCAACGTTCACCCTGTGTAATGTTCTGACAGTCCTCCACTGTGGTGTGATCTTGGAGTTGGTATATTTAAGTAGGGGGGTGTGGGGGCACAGTTATTTTGTTTGTCGATGTTTTATTTATTTATTTTTTGGGGGGGGTTGTAATAGTGTACAGTACATTGTAGCCCTCAGCCGTTGGCTTCCTGATGGCTGGCCAACTATAACTTTTCGAAACTCCTTGTTTCGATATTCTGGGGTTTTGATTAGATGAACGTTTGCTTAAAATCTGGTGAGATGTTGTACTCAACATTTTAGGTGTTTCTTCATCTAATATAGACCTGATAAATAGATATGTCTGTGACACTCAACACTTGCCTTGTCCAAAATATAAGTTCAGCCTCTCTCTCCATCCGACATTCTCTTATTAAGTGTGTGTGTGTGTGTGTGTGTGTGTGTGTGTGTGTGTGTGTGTGTGTGTGTGTGTGTGTGTGTGTGTGTGTGTGTGTGTGTGTGTGTGTGTGTGTGTGTGTGTGTGTGTGTGTGTGTTTGGGCATGTGTAACTGTGTGTGTGATTATGTGCACAGACATGCACATGAGCATATGTGTGTATGTGTATGTATGCATGTGTGTGCACATGTGCATATAGAGGTAAACAGTTTTATGTTATATTCCCAAACAAGGTGGCTTTATTCTGTGCACAAACTAATAAAAAGATATGAATGCAGGCTATGGTAAAAGAGTTATCATGTTTTAGCAAATCATGACACGTGCTGTTTTGTCAGCTCACAATTGCAGCTATGCTCACTTACACACACTATCCTGATGTCACCCAGCCTCTGTGTTACTGTTTGCATCTGTAAACAACACCTTCCAGCATTGCAGTGGACATCTTTACAACAGTCTGGTGATTCCTCTTCTCAGTGTTAATCTTCAAAGATTGCTCTTACCACTGACATACATAGCTTCTCTTGAAATGTGATAGTGGTTTTGTGACTGGTATATATTTGGAATGCGTGTATACTGGGCGAGGAGTGAATAGAGGACCAGATGTTTTGGGATCATTTTTTTGATTAAGTTGTAATTAGTCATAGTATTGTTCCTTATCTTTCTTATCTTTGTATATTTTTTGCTTGATTACAAAGTCTTCTGTACCACTGAAAGTTTTCTTTTTTATTTTACCAATACTTCCAGTTATTGTCTCTGGTACACATAATGTTTTTGGTTAGAGTAGATAACCAGGGGGAGTGTTTTATTTTACATAGCAGGGGAAGTTATTTAGAGTGTTTAAACAAAAGTATTAAAAGTTGTAACAGCATCATCTAATGGGAGAGTTTTTAGTATAGACCAGTTGAAGGACCTTAGGATAATGTTGAATACGTGTTTGTTAAATTTTGTGAGATTCTTGTCTGGTATAAGTTGGTGGGTGGTGGGGTGATGAGTGGTAAGTCTCTGTGTATATGCTAGGAGATGGTCACTTAGGGATTTAGAATTGGTTCCACTAATAGTATATTTACTGGGGTTTGAGACTAAAATTCAATCATGAATTGTACCCTTATTACCTTTGTTGTATTTAGCAGGTGCTGTGATTAGTTGAGTGAAACCAAATAGATGTATGCAAGACAAGGGACTGTCAGAGGCTACATTTTACCCAGAATTATTTTTTTTGAAAGCAATAGTTCTGGGGGGGAAGCATAAACTACAATAACAGAGTGTGATTTAGAGTTTAGCTTTAACAATTGTTATGAATATTTCGGCTGACTGAAATTTGGGGATGAAGTTGGAAAAGGAGGGGCGGTTATAGGAGCTGGGGAACAGTAGGGCAACTCCTCCTTTTCTATGAGGTTGGTCAGTCCCCAAAATGTTATAGCCTGGAGGTAGAATTTCTATAGCTTTCATATTGGATTTAAGCCATGTTTTAGTGATGGCTAGGACATCTGGGGAATAGAGTGATATCCATGCATGAACATTTGTAATTTTATTACAAATACTATGAAAATTTAATGTTACCAGACTTAGTTTTTTGGCTTGACAGAGTGGGAGAATTGTATGTCTGTGAATGGGAAGTGGATTGGTTGGAAAATGTCTTTATATAAGGACTAAAGGATGCATTAAAGACGGGATGGCTTGTAACTGAAGGAGATGAGTTATCTGGGCTGTTATGGTGCTTGCAGGATCTGGTGGTGTTGAAGTTTAGGTTTAGATTAGAAGGGCCAGGATTTGGGTTTATGTCCCCAAACAATTGAGTCTTTGAGTTCCAAAGCAAAAATCTGGAATAATTCTTAAGGACGGGTATGAGCAGATGTTTTGTTTTGAGGAAGTGGTGATAACAGTGAAATATTCTGCATTTAAGACAGAGAGTAGTGGACAGATTGAACAGGCTATGAGATGTATTAGAACAGTTATTATAATATAGTGCTGACGTATAATTTGCATACATAATATGATTCATTTGCATAGAATGTCTCAGAATCATATTAGCTTGCAGCACAATAAATTAATAATCCTGTGCATCCACATTCCTGACAGACAGAGTTGGAGGCATCTGTCTATATAGTCTGGTCACTACAGCAATTCCATTGGTAGACTGATCTGCTTTGTTCCGTCTGTCTTTTGGCCCCTAGTATGAAGAAGAATTCCAATAGCAGACACATTCTCCACAGTAACCTCCAGGAGATTTGCAGCAGGAAAGCATTTCCTTAAGGCTGATTTCCCACTATATTGCTTTGCTTACTTTTCTCTCCTTTCATTCGAGCAACAGTTTCCCATTTTGCCTGTCACTGTTACAAAATAAGAAAGCGGTTACAGCTTTCCATCACATCAATAAAGAAATTGTATTTTAGATGAAGAGTCTTTAGTCAAAATATAGACTGTGATGCAATTTTTTTTGTTTTGTTTTGTTTTCGTAGTAGGGTATGTGTTTGCTGTACCGATACATTGGCAGACCTCATTTATACTGAGATAAATTCCTTTGTCCGTTCAGATATAAAAACTGAAATCATACAAAGAAAGGTATTTTGTGGACTAAAAAAAATGCAAAGCACAAATAGAAATAAACAAATAATTCAATAAATACACACACGCACACACACACACACACACACACACACACACACACACACACACACACACACACACACACACACACACACACCCATATATATATATATATATATATATATGTATACTTCAAGTAATAAGTGGCTTTACAAATGCTAAACTGCTGGCTTAAGTCTGACAAAATAAAATGTTCAATGTGATGTCAAAGTTCACCAGAATACATGTATATATTATCAGATGTGTTTATATTCACATGCAATTTGACAGATATTTTTAACAGTAGGTAGACTGTTAATAAAGGCAGACGTCTATGCCTGCAGATAGGAACAGTCCCTGAATGTCATGCTCATAGGGATCAAAGGATGAATACAGACAAACACTCTGCAGGCTACTGTTTTACAAGTTAGTGTTAACTATATTGAAGTAGCTGTGTAGAGACAGCTACTGGTGAAATAACATCCTGGGGAGAGTGTTCTTGCGTTCACTCTTTGATCACTGTGATCTCCCACTGAGCCATTAGGACTGAAGTGCTACAAAGTTTAGTATGACTGACTGCTAGTGACTTTAAGTCAGATTCTTTTTCATTAAAATGAATGGGAAAAGATCAATTTGTGACTATAAATGGAATTTTCTTTTACCCATCTTTTTTTATCTAGGGTCTGATTATATAAGGAAAACGCACACAATTATTGTTCAAAAATGTGCTACATCATCATCTCCCTTCATCATGCATACTATTTCCACAGTAGCATAGTTAAACATAATGTTTTAGTTTAACACAGATGCATCTGCAAGCAGTAAAAGAATAGTAGGATGAGTAAATGCCATCCTAAATTAAGAAATGCACAGATAACATGGTACTGTTTTAGAACAATAAGGAGGCTAACAATTGTTAGTGACACTGGTCATTGGTTGCTGTTAATATTAACAGAGGTGGAATGCAGAACATTCAGCATCAGTGTCCTGCCCACCACTGGATGTATATGACTGCGCAGAGGAGATAGGACTGCAGGTTACTCCTTCACATCACTCATCCTGAAGCAGCATGGTGCCACCATAAAGGACTTCTTGTTTGAGGTTGTCCTCAATGCGACTAGGATGGGGCTAAGCATGGGCTCAGTTTAAATGAATGATAGCATCTAAGTGTGCAAATGCTACTGACAAATTACAAACAAATGTTTACAAACAAAACTGTTGAGCTGTCTTTGTGTCAAGTGGTCAGCTAGAATATAGATGCAGTAGTGGGAGTGAAATAAAGCCGACCTTATCTAAATGCATTATCCTATAACTGCAACCACCTCAGGACGACTGCACTCAAAAACAATTGTTAGACTACATCCTGCAGGAAGAACTCTTATCCCTTACACAACATGGCTGCTGTCCTTCCCATAGTACTAGCACTGCCCTTCTAACCTATACAGATACGGTTAATGAAACTAGAGATAATGGCAAACTAGTGTCTTCCTTATTTTTAGACTTGTTTAAAACCTCTGACGCAGCTTATCACAACAAATTTCTACTTCAAATGTCCTCACTAGGTCTCTCTCAGCCCACCCTTCTGTGGTTCAAAAGCTACCTGCCTAATGGGTATCAGTCAGTAAAATGGCACTTCATGCTCTCTGCTTACCTCCCAGTCACCACTGGTATACCATAAAGCTCTATCCTTGGTCCCCTTCTCTTTAACATTTACACCAGCACCCTCTATGCTTTCACACAACAGGCCACCCTAATACAACACACAGACAATTCCACTCTCATTTGTACAAGTGACAACATGGTACACCTCCAGAAAATTACTCAGGAAGGTTTAACAGCCAGGGAATCCCACTGTCATGGAAAAAAAAAACAAAATTTAAAGTCCTTTCAATCATTGAAGTGACTTCTCATAGCAAACTATTAGGTGTGATAGTGGATGATAATCTTACTTTTGACATGCATATACAAAATTGCATAAGAAAAACTCATTAAAACTATGGATGCTTTACAGAGCCACAAACATTCTCACTGATGCAACTAAATCTACTCTTGTCACTACTTATCTCCTCCTCACTGTTCTTTATGGTGCTCCCATCCTTACTAACCTCCAGGCTTCACAAAAACTAAAACTTGAACAATGCCAAAACAAGGTTGCTAAATTTGCAAAACATGCCTCTTTTCAAACCCACCACTATATAGCACTGAAAATCCTAAATTGGCTAGAACCGCCATGTCAACTAACATATACACAAGTTCTTACCACCTATAAAATTATCCAGCACTCATCTGCCTGTCCAGGATTAAAAAAACATTCCACACAACTATGTTTGCAGTCAGTCAGTGCAATCCAGTGACCAAAAACTCCTGTCTGTCTACAAACCTATCCAATCTGCTGGGCATTGTCTGCTCATAGAAGGTTGCTAAGGCCTGGAACTCCTTACCTGTGTCCATCAGGTCTATACTCTCCCACCCATCTTTCAAAACTACTCTGAAAGACTTTCTAGCTAATATCTGGCTCTGTTCTTGTTCAAGTCCAGGATATCTATATCCCTGAATGTGAACAAGTATCTTTTCATTCCTTCTACATCCTTACTGTCCCTTCTTTACTTACTTCCTTACTGTCCCTTCTTTACTTACTTCCTTACTGTCCCTTCTTCACTTACTTCCTTACTGCTAATTCTCCTCCCTGATTTTCTCTCTAAATATACCACAAGCCTGTTTTCCCTCACCTCATATTGCAAATGGTATTTGTATTAGACAATTTACCTTTGCTTTCTCTACAAAGTGTCTAACGTTTCTCTAAATTGTATCGATCCTTAACCAATGTTTTTATATTATGTCTAATTTGGTTTAACAAATTAAACTGCAAATGCTTTTGTTTTATTGTTGAATATCGTAAAATTATTGTTCTTAAAATGTTTTGTAATGATTTAGAGCTTTTCTCCCTGGGCCTCCACTGAATAAGCACTTCTACCCAGTCAGACTTTCCTGGTAATCAAATGTCAATAAATAAATAAATAATAAATGACAGAGTACCTACTGATTCAGGTATATCTATACTAGATTACTAATACAGACACTGTAGTAGGCAGTTGTTTCATCCCAAAGTGAAGGTGAAGGTTATTCAAGTGATGACCTAGAATATGCCTTATGACAAGTTAGTTCAAGGCTCATGGGATGGGTAATGACAATGCTGAGGAGTTAGGGTACTGCAGCTTTGGATACTTTGATGACCTAAAATTACAAAGGATGTTGGTCAGCTACAGCTATGGGTGACACATGTAATACAGTTGCAAGTGGCACACCTTCATATGGTGCTGATGATGCTAATGACACTGTGAGCCAACCTGCAAAAATGATAGAACAGACCTTGTCAATGAAACACAATAATTATAACTGTTAGCCAACACAATCTGTGGTTCCTGGCTTGATGTTCACATGCCACAGATAAAAATCATGTCTGCCCTTTAAACAATATCCATGAATTGGGATTGTATGTGGTGTTTGCAGTCAGTTCATGTCATGCCACTGCATGTGTACAACATTCCCCATATTAAGATCAGTGACATTACATGCTATGATGCCACCAGTAATGGGCTCATACATCTTATCATGCACTTAGAAGACAGGATAATGTGTTAACACACACACACACACACACACACACACACACACACACACACACACACACACACACACACACACACACACACACAAAAAAAAAAGCATGCACTGAGAATGCCATGGTTAGACATATGCAAATAATGCAGCACTTAATAGTGGCTGTGATAGTCTACATGCACAGGCAAAAAAAATCTGTGCTATGCACAGGTAGTGAACTCCATGGCATAAATACATATGGAGCCACTCATACAATAAACATTGTTCTCATTCTGGAAATATGGGTAGTCTGTGCATGCTACTATCTACAACTGTAAGAATGCATTCGGTATCAGCACATTCCTTGCAAATGAAGAAACATAGCAGTGATGCAATCTGTAGCAAAGAAAGGGACCACAGATTATGTGGCAAATTACCACTTATGTATGAGTCCTTGTCCAATATCTGCTGAGAGAGGGACCGCCACTGCCATAATCTCTGCACATGCCACAATGCAGCTGGCCACACTAGTGCTGATGTGTTGTGTGCAGACCACCATGATACAGTCTAAGTATTTCAGCAGTTGTTGTGTGAAACTGTTGCACAGAATCTGCACAGATACCAATGTAAAGCATGCCGCATCCTCTTCATGAGCAGAGATCTAACAGTATTGTTCATTCACTGTGAGTGATGCATACATTCAAGCAAGGCATTCATACTCCTGTTATGGCCAACAGCAAAGTGAGGGCTACCTATACTTGTTGATATGCTGTGCTTAATATTCTACAATCAATATTTTGATATATTTCTGATAATACCATTTTGGGTCTCTGCCCAAGTACATTTATTTGTCTCAGTTTGTATCACCAATACAAACATCATGACACAGTGATTAGTATGCAGACAGTCATCATTACAGCAGTTGTTTAACTTACTTATTCCATCTCCAGTACTGCTTTTATACTCATAAATGAAACCAATTTATTCAAACTTGGTCAATTGTTCTGGTGATTACTATCTTACTCCAAAGGTACTTATTTGGAAATGTTTTTAACCAGTTAAGCCAGAAATGACAAGAATGACAACAGAGGTCAAAGAACCAGTGAGAATCCTCTCAGTACCTCTCAAACATGGTACTCTTAGTAACCTGTACTCATCAAAACGAAAAAAAAAAACAGCTACTCTAACCCAACTCATTATTAATGCATTGTTAGACATGGTTAACCAAAAGATCACCCACAAGAATAAAGTGGACATAAGCATACAAGATAACAAGACATCCATTTTCTAACAGACACCTCTCTACAAGCCAGCAAACTCCATTGTGGTCAGACATCTATCAGAAACAAGTAACTGATAGTTAGATAATTTCAGGCCATAGTTGATGACAATGTGGATCACCCATGCAGAAATAATCTGTGCATGTCTGGCATAAAAGAATGCCTGCAGGCAAAAGTATTCCTATGTGCTTCTCATCATTTGAATGCAGAGAACTCTCAATATTGACCTAGACAACCTGTACATTGAAAGGATCTACTAAACTATCCAGTCACCACCTGATCCATTGCATCTACCCACACATATTTTATTTAAATTCCTAAACTACCAGGACAAGCTCAAACTCCTGGAAGTGCCAATGGGATGATAAATCCTTTCAATTTCTTATCTGAACTGTGTGCCTTTTCTAATTTTTTTACACCTCTCTGCCAAATGGCAAATTTTTTCAAACACTCACCTACTCTGTTATAAAAATGATGGACCAAGCAACAAATCAACTGGAATGGGAAAGACATGTACTTTTATAACCCAGAGGCACTACTGGCATTTCTTTAAAGTAAGCTTTTATGACTTATAGTTAATATGTCAGCGCAAGCTATAAACATCCTGACTGCTGCACTGAAAGACATTAGTAGATATAATGTTCCAACCATACAAAAAATGTATGTGGTACCAAGATCACATAACACAGGCTGTCCAAGAATTGTGAACTCAAATAATGGTGTTCCCAGGTGAAAACAAATCCAAAATGCCTGCTTAAAAAGAACACATACAAAGTTTTCTCAGTGACTGTGTCTAAGTCCTTTGAGCTCTTAGAAGAGATCAGAGCAAAATGAATATAGCAGGATTAAGTACCTTCCAACGTGATAATAACATGCTACAAAGTAGTGAAACAAGGAGAATGGACTCACGTGATTTTTATTGAGATTCAATGGTATATTGAGATTTAGAGCTAGATGGAGCATGTCTAGACAGGACATGTAACAGGGAAATCTCATAAAACAGCTTCCGTGACATATTAAGAAAATGAAGGGTTATAACTAGTCTATAAGTGATGCATTATTTTTAACTGTGGTATTTGTAACATCAGATAAATTATACAGTTGCCATGGCTGTTCTTTCTGCATTGGAAAGACTAACAGATGACTTAACAAACATATAAAAAAGTAACAAAAATATCCACAGCCAAGGTATAGAAAGGGAAAACAAATGTCTAAAAACCAAAGGTAGTCCTCCACTTGTCTTCACAAGAAAATGTGTTTTATTCCAAAAACTGTTACGCACTTTCATTCCACAGCAATAAAGGAACTTTATCAAAATTGTTACAAATATTCACGATGTCACTTAAAAAAAAAGATTCAATCATGTGATTAGCAATAACCAATCAAAATCAGCAAATAAAACTACCATGCACAAAAAAAGTAAAGTGTTAAAAGACTTAAATGATTTGGAGTGTGTAGCATTATATATACATACACATATCTATTGCTAACAGTCCACAGATTTTAGTTTCCTGACTGCCAATATGGAAACATTTTCATTGATTCCTGGAAACTTTATGGTGTAAAGTCTGAGTTGCCACAACTGTTCTTATTGCAGTGGTGTAACCAGCCAATTTAATTTTGTACTCATGTGCTGTTATTGCTATCCCCCAACGTACCTGCCAGTTAAAAATCTGACACATTACCTTTCCCCCAGCACGTAACAAATGTTTGCATCACTTTCTGTCTAAAACTATTAAATATATATATTTTTAAATCTATGTAACTCTTATTCAAGGCATTAATTTAAACAGTTGTGGACACAGTATGACCTTCAAAAGCGATGGTTTCTCTAAGTAATGTCTAGAAAATTGTACTCAGTAGAATACAATGAGTATGCCTAGCTACACTTTTGCATTCAAGTATGCATTTTCAAAGGACCTCCCTATCAGAGTTATTCTTATTGCTAATAACAAAAAACACAAACTGTTTTTAGTTGGACAAATAAAAGAATGCAGATGGACAATACAGTTACGACTGCTGAATCCTGCTGAATCCTACACAAATGCACTCTATAAGCACTTACACGAGTGCATGGATTGTGCTATCCCAAAGAGAACGAAGAAGCTATCCTCCAAAAAAAGGAAGCCAACCTGGTGGTCCCATGCCATAAACAAACTCTACAACAGAAGGAAGAAACTGTTGCAAAAGACAGTAAAATCCCATGAGTGGAAGAGGTCCCTGGTCAGCCTCAGTAAGAAGCTGAGATCCCTTATACGATCCTCCAAAGCTAGCTATAAAAACAAAATTGCCACTGATTCTAGGGACAACCACAAAGCATTCTATAGCTATGTCAAGAATCTCAATGGTAACACCCAGATCTGCTCTGAGTTACAGCACAATGGCACGAAAATTACAGAACCAACTGATACTGCCAACATCCTGGCAGATAGGTTCAGTGCTAACTTTACCCCCCCCCCACCCCCTAAAAGGCCCATATTCATACAGGAAGAATGCAGAGTCCCTGTAATCACAACTATGCAGGTAAAAGCTGCAATCTCTAAAGCCAAAAACAGAGCATCCATTGGACCGGACAGCATCCCAGGCTGCGTTTTACACGAACATCAGAACAAACTGGCTCCCCATCTAAGCACCATGGTTAATCATAGCTTCACATCAGGCTTTGTGCCCACTGAATGGTGCACAGCAACAGTTATCCCACTCCATAAAGGGGGAGCCACTAATGATCCCGGGAACTATTGCCCTATTAGCCTGACTAGCCTGGTCTGTAAGGCCATTGAATGTATCATCATGGAACTTATACTCAAAGACATTGGTAACCTCCAAACTCTGGATCCCACCCAGTTCAGGTTTGGAAAGGCAGATCATGCCTCCTGAACCTGATCGACTTCTTTGAGGCAGTCACCAAAGCCGTAGATGAGGGTAAGGCCATAGACGAGGCCTATCTTTATCTCACCAAGGCTTTCGACACAATCCTCCATTCTGGAATTATAGCTAAACTCACTAAACTAGGTATAAATCCCTATGTCACAAGATGGGTTGCCAACTGACTCACTGACAGAACCCACAATGTAAAAGTTGCAGACTCCAAATCTGACTTCAAACCAATGACAAGTGGAGTACCACAGGTTTCAGTCCTGGGACCTCTCCTGTTTGGTATCTACTTCTCTGAAGTACAGGCTAGCACATTAGGCCTTTGGCTAATGAAGTTCACAGATGACTACAAACTAGGAGCCATAGTCAAGTCCCCAAATGATGTGGATATTCTACAGAAGGGCCTCACTGAGACAGAGGCCTGGTGTCAGAGCCATGGCCTCAAGTTCAATGCCAAAAAGTCTGTTGTCATCCCCTTTGATAAAAACTCTGTATCCATGAACTACCACATAGGCGGCAGTTTACTTAATGCCGAATGTGTGATAAGAGACCTTGGGATCCAGGTGGACAGTAGTCTCTCCTTTGATAATCACCAGTGGCGGCTGGTGACTTCAAATCACAGGGGGGCTGCAGGAGACGCTGAATGGGTGGGGTCAAAGCGAAGGGGTGTGGTCAACCATAAAGGGGAGGGGCTATGCACAAAACCACAAAAAACTAACTTTAATTAAATACGCTGCCCTGGGTGGCAAACCATCATTATGAAAGTCCAATCAAGACAAAAATAAGTGTAGAAGAATAAAAATATTTCAATGCATTGGCTGCATGACAGCTTACTTAATATCTAGATGGAAACAAAAGATTGTGAGGCATGAAAAATAAATTACTTTTAAATACGCTACTGGAATGCCAGTCAAAATCAAGTATAAGAAAACCAGAAGCACTCAACTCAAACCACTTCTCCTTGCACTGCAGTTCTAATTATAATATATTCAGCTTTATTAAAGTACCAAGCAACATGCTGAAAGTAGAAATCTATGTGATGCCCCCACTTGTAAAAATGTTTCTTATCCAAAAAAGACCTGTTGCCTGACAACTTGTTTCATGGGGAAAACATGATAAAAGTAAAAAATGAAAAGCAAACAAGAAACAAGCTCAAGATACATTGCTTAAAGGATTACTGTACAGGTTATGGACCACACATGATTGGCATTCTGTTTAGTTTACGGGTAAAGTCTGTAGAGATGACTGGAAGTCTCCAACAAGTGTAATGAGCTTTTTAAAATAATGGAATCCTGTCCTTTAATACCCAAGGCTTATACATTATCTAGTCAAGTATTCTCTGCATGGCAACAACAGAAAGGCTTTCAATGTTGGCAATTCTTTAACAGTATGCTTATTAAAGCTTACTTGCATCTTACGATGTCAGACAAGCTTACCTTATGGTCATTAAAGCATTGCTACTTAAACACAGAGCAACAGGCACTTTGAGTAATAAGCATAAATCTGAGTAATAAGCATAAATCAACAGTACAAAAATATGACAGAAACCAGACCATTCTGCAAAATCAAGGACAGATGAAAAGCCACTGTAGTACTTATGCAGTGTGTCCTCCCCATCCAAGGTAGATACAACTACTCCTTGCCTTGCTTGGACACATCCAGAGTCACTACATGGGGAGTGGGTGCAACAAGCATGTCACAATTTGAAATCTCTCTGGCTGACTGTGATGGCCCTGACACATTTGTCATACCTCTCAACCTCAAGAGCAAGAAATCTGGACAAAGCCATATGCAGAAGTGGGACAAAGGCCCAACAATAAGGACAATTTTTAAATATTGCTCTAATAAACTTAGAAAGATAATAGAATAGGTCTTGCATTAGTATGAATTTTCTGAAGGGTATAAAATCTGAAACTCAAATGTCTGTCATTTTCTAACTTCAGTCTTTAGTGATTTGTCACTAATTTGCCAAAAAACACAATTTTATGAAAAATGGACCAAAAATGTGATACAAAAATATAAAATAGACACACAATACAGCTGCTACCTGTCAAAGAAGGGACACTTTAATATTAGTACTGCTACCTTGAGCAGCTGACAAAATAAAAGAATCTACATGCATTTCAAGTAATCTATAACTTTGATTATTACAGTTATTTCTTAATTGTAAACCCTCCATGTTTTCTTCCAAAATTGCTATTTTATGGAGGGATTATTAGGGGAAGAGCAACATTTTGAGCCAAAAATTGGGGACAGTTGAGAGGTTGGCTATGCCTAATTCTATAAAGCAATTTATTTGCATGTACCTCTCAACCTGTTAATGCAGTAAATCTGAACAAGGCCAAATATATTGGGGGCACATATAAACAGTACTAAAATTGCTCTTGTATAAATTGAGACAGTTGATAGAACAGCTCTTACTTTAACATGCATTTTTATGAAGGTTATGAAGTCTGAAACTTATTATTTAGTGACTTCTGGCAAATCATTTAGGAATTAAAACTACAAATTTTATGAACAACAAACCAAAAATAAGAAGCAAAAATCTATTCATTCTTGAATATCTGGACAGTTGGGAGGTATAGTTCAGCTGGGCCTGTCTGAGTTTGCTGCCTCCCCCCCCCCCTGACAAAATAATGGTTGAATGGAGCCTCTGCAGCCATTCCAATGAACCATTACTTGGCTATTTCACTCCATTTACCATAAACACTAATGTGCATACTGCTTTACTTCAATGATGAGTTGGACTTCATTTGAACATTTTATTTTGTATTTTACAGCACAAACATTAAGTCATCTGTTAAACAAAGCAATGCAGTCTCACAATGAAAACTTAGCATTTCAAAACTTCTCTGGTAAAGTGTTAAAAGACTTAAAAGATTTGGAGTGTGTACCATTATATATACATACACATATCTGTTGCTAACAGTCCACAGATTTTAGTTTCACGACTGCCAATATGGAAACATTGTCATTGATTCCTGGAAACTTTATGGTGTAAAGTCTTAGTTGCCACAACTGTTCTTATTGCAGTGGTGCAACCAGCCAATTTAATTTTGTACTCATGTGCTGTTATTGCTATCCCCCAACGTACCTGGCAGTTAAAAATCTGACACATTACCTTTCCCCCAGCACGTAACAAATGTTTGCATCACTTTATGTCTAAAGCCATTAAATATATATTTTTTAAAATCTATGTAACTCTTATTCAAGGCATTAATTTAAATAGTTATGGACACAGTATGACCTACAAAAGCTATGGTTTCTCTAAGTAATGTCTAGAAAATTGTACTCAGTAGAATACAATGAGTATGCCTAGCTACACTTTTGCATTCAAGTATGCATTTTCAAAGGACCTCCCTATCAGAGTTATTCTTATTGCTAATAACAAAAAACACAAACTGTTTTTAGTTGGACAAATAAAAGAATGCAGATGGACAATACAGTTACGACTGCTGAATCCTACACAAATGCACTCTGTAAGCACTTGCACGAGTGCATGGATCGCGCTATCCCAAACAGAACCAAGAAGCTATCCTGCAAAAAAAGGAAGCCAGTCTGGTGGTCCCATGCCATAAACAAACTCTACAACAGAAGGAAGAAACTGTTGCAAAAGAGAGTAAAATCCCATGAGTGGAGGAGCTCCCTGGTCAGCCTCAGTAAGAAGCTGAGATCCCTTATAAGATCCTCCAAAGCTAGCTATAAAAACAAAATTGCCACTGATTCTAGGGACAACCACAAAGCATTCTATAGCTATGTCAAGAATCTCAATGGCAACACCCAGATCTGTTCTGAGTTACAGCACAATGGCACGGAAATTACAGAACTAACTGATACTGCCAACATCCTGGCAGATAGGTTCAGTGCTAACTTTACCCCCCTCTCACCCCCTAAAAGGCCCATATCTATACAGGAAGCATGCAGAGTCCCTGTAATAACAACTATGCAGGTAAAAGCTGCACTGTCTAGAGCCAAAAACACAGCATCCATTGGACCGGACAGCATCCCAGGCTACGTTTTACACGAACATCAGAACAAACTGGCTCCCCATCTAAGCACCATGGTTAATCATAGCTTCACATCAGGCTTTGTGCCCACTGAATGGTGCACAGCAACAGTTATCCCACTCCACAAAGGGGGAGCCACCACTGATCCCGGGAACTATTGCCCTATTAGCCTGACTAGCCTGGTCTTTTAGGCCATTGAACTTATCATCATGGAACTCATATTCAAAGACATTGGTAACCTCCAAACTCTGGATCCCATCCAGTTTGGGTTTGTGAAAGGCAGATCATGTCTCCTGAACCTGATTGAATTCTTTGAGACAGTCACCAAAGCCGTAGATGAGGGTAAGGCCATAGACGAGGCCTATCTTTATTTCACCAAGGCTTTCAACACCATCCTCCATTCTGGAATTATAGCTAAACTCACTAAACTAGGTATAAATCCCTATGTCACAAGATGGGTTGCCAACTGACTCACTGACAGAACCCACACTGTAAAAGTTGCAGACTCCAAATCTGACTTCAAACCAGTGACAAGTGGAGTACCACAGGGTTCAATCCTGGGACCTCTCCTATTTGGTATCTACTTCTCTGAAGTACACGCTAACACAGAAGGCCTTTGGCTAATGAAGTTCACAGATGACTACAAACTAGGAGCCATAGATGAGTCCCCAAATGATGTGGACATCCTACAGAAGGGCCTCACTGAGACAGATGCCTGGTGTCAGAGCCATGGCCTCAAGCTCAATGCCAAAAAGTGTGTTGTCATCCCCTTTGATAAAAACTCTGTATCCATGAACTACCACATAGGCGGCAGTTTACTTAACGCCGAATGTGTGATAAGAGACCTTGGGATCCAGGTGGACAGTAGTCTCTCCTTTGATAATCACATCCCCACAGTAGTTAGTAAATCCTTCTACATGGCACACCTCAATACAAAAGGGTTCTCATCCAGGTAAAAAGAGGTCATTGTTCCCCTCTACTCAAAACTCATTAGACCCATTATAGAGTACAATGCCCCTTTTGGGATGTACCACACAAGACATCTGCAGCAGCTGGAAAGGCCACAGAAATACCTCACAAAGAGGATTACTGGCCTCAAACAGATGCCTTACACTGACCAATTCAAAAAACTCCAGCTTTACTCCATGGCATATCACCTACTCTGAGGTGATCTCTGCCTAACATATAAAGCTATTTCAACCCCAGAGCTGTTGGACATGCTACACCTAAAGAAATCCCAGTCCCTCCAAGCTACACTCTCTAGGGACCTAAACCTTGTCACCACAATAAACAGGACATGCTGGAGGGATAGATTCCTGTCCCAGAGACTTCCCATATTCTGGAACAAGCTACTCATCTATGTCAAGCAAAGTTCCTCATTAGCATTCTTCAAGAAAAATCTTGATGAGTAGATGGGAAATAGGAAATGCACCCCTGGGATCACTTCTGTGGCACTGCTCGACAGGGGCACAGGAAAATAACTTTCTTGGGTGGCATAAGCCAGGGAACCTTGTTGGCTAGGCTTACTTAGGCCCTTGGACCGATAGCCTAGTACCTACCTATGAACCTGTGAACCTAAGTAGTGCACTGTTAACATTCCCATTCTTAATATCTGCAACATGCTCAAAAATCCTTTCTTTAAGGGAATGCTCTTTTACCAACACATTATGCATCACAGTTACAGGAAAGTCATTGCGTGAGGTACAATACTGCTGTGATATTGCATTTGCATCTAGTAGGGTAAAGAATTGTCCTCTGATCATTTTTAATGGAGATATTTGTTGTGTCATGAATATACCTACATTGTCTGCACATCCTACATTTCGACATTTTTCCATTGTAAGTGATAGAAATATCTGATGAACTCTCAATTATGTTCTTAATATTATGTGCCTTTCTAACTTTGGGTTCAAGGTTTTCATGAGATTAATGGGCATAGCGTTTTCCCAGTTGGATTTTACAATTTTAGAAATGTGTGTGCATTCACTGAAAAAGCTGTAATGAAGGAATCAGAGGTCCTAGCTTGAATACTGCATTGTTTCTTCATAGTGAACCCTAAGTGTTTCAGAATGGGTTTGTAAATCAGACTTTGAACACTAATAACTGCAGCTGCCATCTCATCAATGAGCTGACCTTTGTACTTTCTGTTGATTGCATGGTTTTAAGAACAGAAATTTCTTCTAAAAATACAGTGTCTGAGAAAATCTGGGACAGTCTTTTCATTTGTACTTTCAGAAAGACTCTGCTTCTGCTGAAAAGTATGGCAGCTGGTGATGTGGATATAGGTGTCAGAGAAGGTTGGCTTATGATATAAGGAAGACTGAAAGCAATGCAACACTTTGTCTTTTGAGATCAACACACCCATAATGAATACACTCTAGCAAAGAAATACAGGAAAACCTAAGAAAATCCATGGTCTTTTCCAAATATTCAAAAAAATGCAGTTCACTGGTAATGCCTCACTACAACATGAGAATGTTTTCTTGATCGCTACGATTCAATCTGATCATGACTTGAAATGAGCAGTTAAATATATATTCCTTTTCCCAGTATGGGATCATGAGGCTGGCATAAGTGGGTGCTGCTGCTACATGTTTTGTGAAATAGTAAAGCTGATATAAGCAGTGCTTTAGAGGTTTGTGCAATGTATACTTGCAAAGAACATTCTTTTAAATGTCAGGTTATTTATGTTAGAATGCACTATATTATGTGCAGATAAAAGGAATAAGTTAGTATATGAAGAGATCAGGTGGTAAAATTAATTGGATTCACACAACCTTCCTAAGACTAAATGTACACTTCCATGCAAGCTATGTTTTAAATACTAGAAGAAATAACTTTTAAAATAAGTAATTGTTATTAGCCTGTTTTAGTTAATGAGTTTTATTTTGTTGTGTAACATAATTTGAATGATGTATTTAATGAGAAGTTTTGTTCAGCCTCTTTATCTTGGTAAAGCTTGTTCTTCATTGAATGCAAAACATGTTGATCCTAGGCACTGTAATAAAACATGCTTAGGAGTTGGAACCGTCTGGAACACGTCTGGTAACGTCACAGCTTTATTAAGTTCTGCTTTCCAGAGTTGCTGTTGCAGATTTTCTGAATATGCACCTGAAATTTCAGGAATATTTTAAAATACCTCAACAAAATATACCACATCAGCATATTTAAAACATAGCTTGCATGGAAGTGTACATTTAGTCATTAATTTTACCACCTGATCTCTTCATATACTAACTTATTCCTTTTATCTGCACATAATATAGTGCATTCTAACATAAATAACCTGAAATTTAAAAGAATGTTCTTTGCAAGTATACATTGCACAAACCTCTAAAGCACTGCTTATATCAGCTTTACTATTTCACAAAACATGTAGCAGCAGCACCCACTTATGCCAGCCTCATTCACTTGGTGGGTAGATTTCTTTTAGGGCCTAGTAATATCATTTTCACTTACAGAAACTATTCAGCAAATATCTTTTTACATCATATCTAAAGTTAGTCAGCTGTAGAACACCTACTAAATAAATGTACAAGCAGATATGAAACGCAAATAAGTAAAAAATATATAAAGAAAAGCAAAAGATAAACCTACTAATTAAAATGTGGCTCTTAGGATTTGCAAATGTCTGAAAATAGGTAGATAAAAGCTAGAATAAAACACGCATTCTGAGGTAACTGCAGTAAAGAGAATGAAATGGAAACCATCATTTCCAGTGATATACGTTTGACATAAACATTATTTGGTAAACTTTGCTCCCCATTTAGTTAAAGAAATTATGGGGAAGAAAGTGAAGAAAAATTCGGAGTTGCTGAAAGAGAATTTATCTTTAGTATTAGCAATGAAAAAAGAATGCCAGCATGCATATATGAATTGGTTTGTGTATCAAAAGACGTACAAATGTAAGTAAATTATTCAAGAAGTTGGCAGAGAGGGAATACCCACTGGAGCTGATTAAGAATATTCTTAATGATACAGAACAAGCAGAACTGAAAAATATTTGCCTATTTTAAATCAGGGTAAGTTATTATAGACATAGAAAATACACGTTTTACTTCCAGTTTTAATAAAGCGACAGTTTTAACTCATGTTGGTGAATGTTACCAGTTCAAAGACATAATGGCCAGATTTTGGAAGTTAGCTACTAGGTCTGAGTTATTGACACAAAAGCGATCCAACTTTTGTAGACAAAAATAACAGAAACATTAAGAACATTTTGAAAGACAGTAGAATAAAGTTAATATCACTAAATGAAATAGTTTCATACAAATGTGGGTGTAGTAATTGTTTCTACATATTTGAAGAAGAAGCAGTCATTATAGCAACTTGTAATAGTAACGGTTAAGGCTAGTTTAACCCTTTTTTGAATTCTCAAGAACTTATCAATATTGCTGTAAACACTAAATTTGCATACACATGAAAAAAGAAAACTGATTAAATTTATGAACACCTATACAGTATCATTAAAATGTACAGTAAACACATTGTTTAAACATCTGACTTTACATTAGGATTTTAAGAAATGTTAAAAAGCAAGCCCACAGGAACAAAGTAAATGTACACACTGTAAACTAAAGACCACGGAGCAAAAAAAAAAAAAAACAGACACCTACCCCCGGATTCTGCAAGCCTTGCATGGCATGTAGGATTAGTGCAGGAGCTCCAGCAGGCAATATGTCTGCCGTGCAATCCAGGAATAACCTGTAGGGGCATGCACGAGCGCTCCTGCATTAGTCCTGCATGGACTCAGCCCCTGTATGCAAATTACCCCCATTTGCAGGAAAAATCCATGCAAATGAGGTGAATTTGCGATCCAGGAAACTGGAAACCAGCCGTGCAGGACTAGTGTAATCTGCAGAAATGTACTCCGCCAGTAAAGGAGTGCATTTCTGCAAATTACAAAACGGAACCATGACAGCTCCAAATAAAGGGTGGATATCATGTATAAAGCATGCCAACGGCCAACTATAAGGACATTGGCATGGAAAACACTTGGAAAAAAAATAATCAACTTTTATTTTTTTTTAGCCGATCTCGGCTGTTTAAGCGTAGGGCAGCAGCGCGCAAATGGGATCGGGGGAAAATAAGAAAATAAACCTAAAATAAGCATTTTAACTAACATCATTATTCTGCGATTATACTCAATGGCAGGAAACAACATGGCCAATTAATAGTGGTTGCTAAGGGGGGAGGCTCAGTGTGGGACATGTAACTATACATTAGCAGGCAATCCTACGCAAATGAGGGGAATGATAGTGAATCCCAGATTTCCCCTGCATGCTAGTCAGCTCCCAACAGCGTAAGAACAGGAATAGCTTAGTGCAAGCCTAGAAGTTAGCTGACACCATAGGGGGTGTCTTAGGCATACTGTAAGCGGATTGGAGCCCTGTGACTTGGGTTTGCTCCAAGCTTAGCACAGCTAAGCAAGGGGGTGTGTCTGAGGTTGCCTAGCACTCTTTACATTGCCTAAGCGGGTGTGTGCACCATGCACCGGGTTTTAAAGGGGAAAATAAAAAGTAAACCAGGAAATAGCATCTCTGTGCACATGTGAGCACTCTGTTTGCACGGCGCACCCCGGGGCTTAAACAGGAAGGCAATGGGAAGGGAAAACAGTAGTAGGAAGGTAATCAAGAACTAGCATAGCTGCCAGGTGAAATGTATCAGAATCAGCTAATTACACAGGCAGCAGACCAGCCCAGCCCAGAACACTACTATAAACTATGCAAACACCTTTCCCTCTGTTTTTTCCCATACTCTACACCACTGTTGTATAAAAGCAGGGAAGTTTTAACAAACAAAACAACAAAATGATAGGTGCTGCAATAGCTATCATACAACATGTGGAAGAGGCTGAGGGTGGTGAGGATGTGAATGCTTTTGACCAACCCACAATGAGGAGATGGAGAAGAGTGTACAGACCCAAGGTAACCTACCAAGGGCTACATGACCTGGAGATAGTGGAGTGCTATAGGGTGGACAGGAACCTCTTACAACAAATTGTTGAGCTATGCCGGCCACGCCTGACACACAGAACTAACAGAGGGGAACCCATCCCAGTGGATACCAAGGTATATGTAGGCCTAAGAATACTAGCTACAGGTACCTTCTAAAGGCCAGCTGGGGATATTATGGGGATCTCACAGACATCAGCATCCAGGGTACTTTACCAGTTCCTGGATGCCATGTCAGCACATGCCGATGAGCACCTATATTTCCCCAACACCTGTGAGGCGTTGGCCAGCAATATGCAACTGTTCCACCAAATAGCAGTATACCCTGAGGTAGTGAGTGCTATAGACTTCATGCACATATGCATCAAAGCACCACCCGGTGAGCGGGGTAGGGTCTACATCAACAGCAAGGGCTTCTCCTCCATCAACTGCCAGGTCATGTGCTATGCCCAGGGCATAATAATGAATGTGTGTGCTGTCTGCCCTGGAAGCTATCACGATTCTCACATCTGGCATCTGACACAGCTGTACCAGAGATTTGCCAATGGGGACATCCCTTATGGTCACCTAGTGGGGGATGCTGGTTACACACTGGAGCAGTGGCTGATGACACCCATCAGAAATGCATGCACACCTGAACAAGAACTCCATAATGAGGCACACACACACAGACCAGAATTATAATAGAGCATGTGTTTGGGATGCTCAAGTCACATTTCTGGTGCCTGGACACATCAGGTGGAGCCTTGCAGTACTCACCAGCTACATGTACCCAAATTGTCATTGTATGTGCCATGCTACACAATATGATCCTGCGGAAACATCTGCAGAAGGAACAGCACGGGGCAGAGTTACAAAACCCACCACCATTGCCAAGGCCTGCACAGGCACAGAGTGACTCAGAGGAGGAGGAACAACCTAAGCCTGCTCCAGTAGACAGAAGGAGGCATGCCCAGTATGCCCTGGCCTTGGCAAAGAGGCAACACATAGCATATAAACCGACACAGGAGGGACCCAGGGAATGACACCTTTCTCTGACTCACACATACAGTAAAATGGATGCCAAACATGACACTATATGTGCTCAACCATGTGTAGGGAGTGTACTATGTGCATCCGACATAGGCAGCCCTGATGCACCACCCTCAATACTGAGACACCCACAAGGTATGTCACTCAACCTACCAATTGCCAAATGGAGTAGAATGTGTTGTTACCTGTATCTGTGGTATGGATGTGAGCATGCAAGTGAATCAGGTGGCTGAATGGTATGCTAGCAGATAATAGACACCTATAGTGGTACCATGAGATCTGTAACAAACACTGGTGTCACCATAGTAGCCAGTACTACACAGGAAGACAAAACCCACTGCAGGAAATGTCCTGGGCCACATGTGTGTCCATATTACTCACACATACCAGTCAGGGAGGTTTACATACCCAACAACAGTCTCAGCCAGCAGGACAGGTGTAGACAAACACAAACAAAGGCTGTGCTAAGGCCTCTAAATGATGGCTATGGGTAACCTTCCCCCCAGGTCTACACAGACAGACTACAGTAGGTCAGGCAGTGGGATGTTAGTTCTGAAGGGTAGGAAGTCAGAATCTAATATGTAGGTCAGTCAAAGCTAAGACCTGTAGTATACTGATATGCCTCTAGTCAGCATGATAGGTTAGAATATAGAATGAAATGGAGTACCTGACATACCAGTACAGTCATAGCAAATGTGTACAAGTGTCAATTGTGCTCCACCCCCATTTCTGTGTAGAAATGTAGAAACAGTCAGGTGTGCCCCCCAATTCTGCGTAGAAATGTAGTAACAGTCAGGTGTACCCCCCAATCCTGTGTAGAAATGTAGAAATAGTCAGGTGTGCCCCCCAATCCTGTGTAGAAATGTAGAAACAGTCAGGTGTGCCCCCCACTCCTATGTAGACATGAAGAAACAGTCAGGTGTGCCCCTTCCCCAATCCTGCGTAGAAATGTAGTAACAGTCAAGTGTACCCCCTCCCACAATCTTGTGTAGGAATGCTGAAACAGTCAGGTGTGCTCCCCCCAACCCTACTTAGAAATGTAGTAACAGTCAGGTGTGCCCCCCCAAACTTATTTAGAAATGTAGTAACGGTCTGGTGTGCCCCCAGTCTGATGTACACATGTTGTAACAGTCAGGTGTGCCCCCCCACAACCCTATGTAGAAATGTAGTAACATGTATGTGTGTGTACAATACCAGTGGAACACAGATGCACAGAAGTGGCCAAGGTAGCAGGATAGGTTGTAGCATATATAAAGCCAGCAGGATGCAAAAAATCCAAGAAGCACACCAAACTTTATTAATGTTAAGCACTTTCTTCTCCACTACAGAGACTTCCTCAGAACAATGTTCCACAGTTAGGTTGTAGCATATGCACAATATGCAAATATGTGTGTGTTAGGTTGGTGTGTGTTTCATGTTGTGTGAGAGTGGTCACTATGTATGCATGTTAAGGTAAGACCTGGTGGCCATTGCCCACTACTGCTGATGACAGGGACAAGTCCTCACAACTGCAGTGCCAAAGACAATGCCCACCAGTATAACACATGCTAGCAGTAAGCCATTGTAAATGTATGGTGGTAATATGTGTCACCATCTGAAAGACTGACATGGCATGGTTGTTGGGCTAGATATACAAGCAGTACACAGGGGGAAGTACTCCAGACATACAGTATATATTGTGTCACTGTGAAATGGAGACACCCTTGGAATTGTACATTCAGGTATGTATCACATTATCTGGTCCTGTAGTAGGGGATACTGTTGTTGTCTGCCCGAACACTTGTAGAGCACAAACGAGGTAGGACTAATGTATTTGGAACCAGCTGATGTACCTGTACATGTCAGCAGAACTAGAATGCCAAATACATATTTGTGTGTCAGATGCAAGTAGTGTCCATAGCACACATGCACCCAGCTCACACAAACACCACCCACAGGTACCTCTCTGGTCGTATCCCTGCTGTGGGGAATGGGTACAATATGACCCCACCTGTATATGGCAATAGCGAATGAATGCAGCATGTAGTGCAGGTGTCCCATGAAGGTGTGTCGCTAGACATAGGTAGCACCCTGCCAGCATCCACACCACCTGAACAAGACTGATAGAAGGCACTGGCATGAATACCTAGCACCTGTCACCCCAGGGGAATATACTGTATGGCGGTCTGAGACTGTAGGACTGATAGAATGCAACGGCCTGCCACATATGGCCCGCATCAACACCTAATGGCCCACAGGCCTCTGCCAAGGGCCTGTGTCTCATACATACTGCCAATGCATGCATTACGTCATGGACACCCAAATAATATAACACACTCCACATAAGCCATATGCAAGGCCATGTGGACAAACGACAGTAACATGTCCACCATTTCCCACTGCATGGGCTGTGGACAAACACCAACACACAGCTGTGATGGGGTAATAACCTTAGGGAAAATATCAGAGAATGTATGCATAATGTATGGAATAGGATAGAATAATGGGGGAGTGGGAGCATGGGCAGCATGGAATGTGCAAGGTCCGACACAAAGCTGTGTGCTCACACTATTCCTGGCTGCAAACACATAAATGGGTGGCTACATACCTGCCCGTACACCACAATAGGGGTAATATCCTGACTCATGAGCCCTGCCTCTGGGTAACCTGTGTGAATCTGTACAGCTGTGAGGTATTGCCACATCAATATAAGGCCATACTGTCATATCAATGGATGAACAAGTATGGGATCCTTTGCCAGCACTGTACCTAGGTGCTGAACAGGATACACAGACCCAGCAGCAAGTACCTGCAGCTCCCCCTCCAGAATGCATTAACTTACCATGAATATGTAGGCATCTGCCCACAATACCGCACACAGCTGCAGTCACCCTTGTCCCCCAAGACATCACTGTGAGCAGGAATGTCCATCTGACAGTACATGAGGACAAAAAACATCACAGTGCATAACAGTACATATGTCTGAATATCTCTGCTAACAGCAGTACCATGTAGCTGAAGCAGCACAGACACAATCACCTACAGTACACACTAACCCCTGCACGTTTTGTCCCCATATTGCCAAATGATCAACGTATACCTTGCAGAAACAGTTTTCTACCTGTACGTGTACAATACAAAGCTCTGCACTGGAGTACAAACTACATGGAATAGATCCACACATTCAATACAGAAGGGCATACTGGGCATACTATCACACTTAGAGAAATGAAGGCAATGTCAGACAACAACATACTGAAAGGTCATACTGGGCATGCTCGCACACAAACAAATGAAGCCCATGTCTGCAAACAACAGTGGACCATACATATTTGGCAGTTGCAGATTATTTATTTATTTATTTATTCATTTTACATTTGTTGACCGGGCTAGTCTAGCTGGATTAATGTCCATTTTCAGTAGAGGCCCGGGGAGAAAAGCTCCACAGTAAGACATAATTTTACAAACATAGTTGTACAGAGGGTGTAATTAACAGACAGACTGTAGTACATAACATTTTCATAAAAGTCTAAAACTACTAGTAGCATCAACAGGAAAAAGTACATTAGATTCTTTTAAACATCCATCCATCATAGTGGTATTGAGAATCCAAGATTAAAAGAGAAGTAAAGAAACAGTAAGAGAATATCTTGTTATAGCTAGCAGGAGAAAGGAAAAGGCATGGAACAAACAAGGATTAGTCAGGGTTAGAACAAGGGCAGAGCCACTGGGAATAAAGCCATGATTTTATATGCTTCTTGAAAGTAGGTAAAGAGGTAATAGACATAAGTTCACTTGGAAGTTTGTTCCAGATGGGTGCAGTACAGTTGGAGAACAGACTATACCCAGCTTTGTTGTTGGATTTGTTGGAGGCAGCTAGTAGTTTGGTAGCAGAGCGTAGGGAAGAGATGTTTTTATATGGGGTAATAAGGGAACAGAGTATAGTGATATTAGTGGGCTGAAGAAAGATTTTGTGGGTAATGGTCAGTTGCAGAAGTCGTATATGATTTTGTAATTCTAGCCAGCCTAGCTGTTTGAGATTAGAGCAATGGTGAGTACGAAATGGGCTCCTGTTGCAAATCTGGCTATGTTATGGTAAGCTGTTGCTAGTTTGTTGAGGTTACTTTTAGTTAGGTTTGTATAGATTGGAGAGGCATAAAATAGGGTAGAGAGTAGGCGGGTTTGTGCTAAAGTACTTCTGGCTGAGGGAGTGAGGAAGGGTTTAAGTCTGTAGAGAGATCCAAGTTTTCTATTGATTGATTTGATAGTTAAGTTAATATGGGAATCAAAATTGAGGTTGTGGTCTATTGTGACACCAAGAAGTTTGGTCGTAGGATCAGGGGATATTATGGTGCCATTGTTAGAGGATATATTGAAGGAGAAAGAGGATGACTTATGTGATGGAGCGAATAGTAATAGTTTATTCTTTTTTGGATTCAGTAAGAGGCAATATTGTTGGAACCAGTTTTCGGCTGCCGTGAAAGCTTTTTGAGTGATATTTTGAAGGTCATTAATGGAAGAAGCTGAGCATATGAGTGTTGAATCATCAGCATATTGAATCCAGATTGATTGAGGAAGGGACTTATCTAGGTTGTTTATGAAAATAGAAAAGAGGAGAGGTCCAAGTATTGAGCCTTGTGGTACACCTATTTTGATAGGAAGAAGAGATGATAAGTGATTTTCCCATCACACTGCTTGTTGTCTATTATTTAAGTAGGAATAGAACCACTGGATAGCCTGAGAGTCCAAAGCAAGAGATTTCAAGATGCTAAGTAAGAGAGTGTGGTTGACCATATCAAAGGCTTTAGAGAGGTCTAAGAATAGAGCAGAGGACAGTAAGTTGTTGTTTCGATTTCTATTAATATGGTCAGTGAAAGACAAGAGTGCAGAAGTAGTACTGTGATGAGGTCTAAAACCATGTTGACTGTCTGCTAGGAGATTGTTTTGGAGGAGGTGATTAAGTAATTGCCTATGTATACATCTTTCCATGATTTTTGCTAAAGGGGAAAGTAAGGCTATGGGACGGAAGTTAGAGAGGTCATTTAAGTTGCCACCTTTATGCAATGGGATGATATGAGAGACTTTCCAAAGGATTGGGATACAGCCTTCTGTTATGGTACGATTGATTAAAATAGAGACAGGGAAGGCCAGTGGTTTGGCTGCAATCTGTAGGTATTCGTCTGGAATGAGTTCAGCTGAAGGGGTACAAGGTTTTAGCTTGGTAAGTAATTTATGAATGAGATCTGTTGAGACTGGTTGTAGTTTAAATGAGGGGGGATTATTGTTTAGGGAGTTGGGTGCTTGCGTGGATGGTGGGGATAGGGATGAAGCTAGGGAAGTAACAGTATCTTTGAAAAATGAGTTAAATACATCAGCCATTTGAATTGGGGAAGTCTGAGTGAGGTTTGAAGGTGTAGGTGTTTTGGAGTTACCTGGGTGCAGTAATTTGCTGATACCTCTCCAGAATTTTTCGGGGTTTTGATGTTGTGCATATTGGACTTTTGAGTAGTAATTTCTTTTATCAGTGACTATCAGTTTATTTGTTTGATTTCTAAGTTGTTTAAAGGTCACATGGTCAGCTGGGTTTTTGATAGCTCTCCATTTGTCCCATGTTCTAGTTCTACGTAACATTTTTTGTTTGGTTTCGTTGGATAGCCAAGAAGCAGGCTTTGTTTTGGTTCTTGTTATTCTTGTAGGGGCATGGTGGTCAAGGATTTGAAGGAATTTATTGTTAAAGTAAGAGACAGCTTCATCTAGAGGCAAATATTTTAGAGGAGACCAGTTGCAAGCTTTTAGCTCTAATAGGAAGTTGTGTATGTTGAAGTTAGTTTTGTTCCTGTTAGTTCTGAGTTGAGTATTAGTGGGGATGGGGCTTTTTTGTCGGTTGATAAAAGTGATTTGATGGTCTCTGATATTATCAGGTAGTGTACCTGTGATATAACACATAGGGTTAGTGTTAACTAGGATCCAGTCCAGGATACTCTGTTAGAGCAGGCACTCCTCAGTATGCACCAGTCATTCTTTGCACACACAGTGGATAGGAATACAGACATATATCCAAGGACAACACACTATAATAAGCCAAATGTAGGCATATGTAGATGTGCGGAAGAGAGTGACTGTGACAAGGAGCCATCCATTATAAGGCCTGTCCCACCCAGCACACAGCCAAATGGCTACAACCACATGAGGTCTAAATGTCACTTAATGTAAACATTAGATACCGGTATCCATCAGCATTACAGACTATGTGGTGCAAGTGCTAGCTGTACAACATGACTGTACAAGGAAGTAGTCCTCTAGCAGCTGTATATACTTATCTGTGGAATATAACCCTGCGTGTGCCCGCATGTGGTGTGTCAACCTCTAGATGAATGGGTTATGGCCCATGCACACACACACTGCCCTCCCCATAGCCCTACTATGACAAGCCTGCTGAGGTCATCCACTTTGAAATACACCTTTGGGAAAATTACAGCCCAGTAATCTCTGTGGCGTGTCCTATGAATGCGTACTGCTGTAGTGTGATAAACTAGTTAGTTAGGAGTTCTAATCCCTGACATGGCAATTGCGTGTGTGTGTGTGTGTGTGTGTGTGTGTGTGTGTGTGTGTGTGTGTGTGTGTGTGTGTGTGTGTCTTTGTCTGTGTAGAGAGCAATGCTTTTTAGGATAGTTACACTCACTACAATTCAAATGCCCTACTTTGGCAAGGCTGCTGATGTCATTCACTGTGAAATACACCTTTTGGAAAGCTGTAGCCCAGTAATCTCTGTGGTGTGTCCTACAACTGCGTACTGCTGTAGTGTGATAAACTAGTTAGGTAAGAGTTCTAATCTCAGACATGGTAACTGTGTGTGTGTGTCTCTGTGTGGAGAGCAATGCTTTTTAGGCTAGTCACACTCACTGCAATTCAAATGCCCTATTTTGGCAAGGCTGCTAAAGTCATTCACAGTGAAATACACTTTTCGGAAAACTGTAACCCCGTAATCTCCATGGCGCAACTGCGTACTGCTGTAGTGTGATAAACTAGTTAGGTAAAAGTTCTAATCCTAGACATGGCAACTGTGTGTGTATATCTCTGCCTGTGTAGAGAGCAATGCTTTTTAGGCTAGTCACACCCACTACAATTCAAATGCCCTACTTTGGCAAGGCTGCTGATGTCATTCACTATGAAATACACCTTTTGGAAATCTGTAGGCCACTAATCTCCGTGGTTCGCCCTATAACTGCATACTGCTGTAGTGTGATATACTAGTTAGGTAGGAGTTTTAATCCCAGACATAGCAACTGTGTGTGTGTGTGTGTGTGTGTGTGTGTGTGTGTGTGTGTGTGTGTGTGTGTGTGTGTGTGTGTGTGTGTGTGTGTGTGTGTGTGTGTCTGTCTGTCTGGAGAGCAATGCTCTTTAGGCAAGTCCCACCCACTACAATTCAAATGCCCCACTTTGTCAAGGCTGCTGTCATTCACTGTGAAATACACCTTTTGGAAAGCTATAGCCCAGTAATCTTAGTGGCGCATCTTATAACTGCATACTGCTGTAGTGTGATAAACTAGTTAGGTAGGAGCTCTAATCCCAGACATGGCAACTGTGTGTGTGTGTGTGTGTGTGTGTGTGTGTGTGTGTGTGTGTGTGTGTGTGTGTGTGTGTGTGTGTGTGTGTGTGTGTGTGTGTGTCTGTCTGTGTAGAGAGCAATGCTTTTTAGGCTAATCACACCCACTATAATTCAAATGCCCTATTTTGGCAAGGCTGCTGATGTCATTCACTGCAAAATACACCTTTTGGAAAGCTGTAGTCCAGTAATCTCTGTGGTGCATCCTATGACTGTGTACTGCTGTAGTGTGATGAATTATTTAGGTAGGCGTTCTAATCCCAGATATGGAAACTGTGTGTATGTATGTGTGTGGGTGTGTGTGTGTGTGTGTGTGTGTGTGTGTGTGTGTGTGTGTGTGTGTGTGTGTGTGTGTGTGTGTGTGTGAACTACAGTTCAAATGCTCTGCTTTGGCAATCCTGCTGATGTTATTCACTGTGAAATATGCCTTTTGGGAATGAGTACTCCAGTAATCCCCATGGCATGTCCTATAACAGTGTACTGCTGTAATATGATATAGAACCCTGGTAGGGATTCTATTCCCACACATGGCAGGTGTGGATGTTTGTGTGTGTGTTTCTATGTCTGTGTAGGGAGCAATGCTTTTTAGGCTAGTCACACTCACTACAATTCAAATGCCCTACCTTGGCAATCCTGCTGATATCATTCACTGTGAAATAGACCTTTGGGGAAAGAGTACTCCAGTAATCTCCATGGTGCGTCCTATAACTGCATAGTGCATAAGAAAATGTAGGCCAGTGTCGAGGCAGTCTGACTGTAGCCTGCACAGTGCTTTCTTACATGCCTAGCAGCTTAGTGTACTTACCCAGTGAGATGTCATGTCCAGATACTTGAAAGATGTACTGCTGCCAGGCCACCATAACAGTCATGTAAGTCAGACAAAGCAGTGGGATCCTGTACAGATGTATGTCACTAACTAGTGGGTAGTATGTGGCCATGGCACCTCTGTACCAGCAGTTATTATGTGTCAGGACAGACAGGGGTGTATGAATGCATAACCTATGGGGGGCACATGTATACCAGTATTCACTTGATATACCCAATTACATGGCTGTTAACATCCACATTGTCAGGCTTGGTCCACATGTCCTGCACTAAAGGGTTCTGAGTATACCTCTGGACTGACCAGAGTGTGTCAGACTGTCCACATATATTGTCCAAATCTCTACTGTAGTCCACAGGAGCATAACTGTGCTAGCAGTGGTACTGTACTATGATGTCCTTAGGATGTCTGTCAGTAGCCAATGGCACACATGTTAAAAGCAGATGTGACCTCCCACACACACCATGTCTGTGAAGACAATCCCTATTACAGTAGCAATAGTTTACAGATATACCTGCAATACATACCTGACATCTCCTTGCACTAAGAAGTTGGGCTTACTGAGGCTGAGGTAGGGCTCCACTCCATGTTCAGGACATATGGTGAACATATACGTAAATATAATTATCTATATATCTATATAGATATATTCACATATACATATCGACATATATAGATGGAATTGTATATGTATATATAGATATATACATATATATATATATATATATATATATATATATATATATATATAAACACTCAGATATATACATATACAGAGCAATATATGTCTACACATATACAGATAGAGATACTTGTGCACATGTACGTATGGATATCAACATATATATAGACAGTAATAGGTATATCAGACTAGATATGTATGCACATATAGTTATAAATATCTACATATATACCCACATAAATAGGCATATCTGTACACATAGGATGTGCATACATATATAGCTATATATATACATATAAGTATATATACATATATGTAGATATATATATATATATATATATATATATATATATATATATGTGTGTGTGTGTGTGTACATACAAAGAAATGTACACATGGCTGGCCATATAGATGTGTATACAAACATATGTATGAGTATACATGTATATATACATGTAGACATATATAGACCTATTATATGTATATAACCATATTCCTGTCATGTGTAAACCTCACAGTTGTGTATACCCTTCCAGATGTATCTCACAACATATGTGATGCAACAGTCATATTAATAACAAGGGCTACACAATTTAGGAAGTAAAGGCAATTGTTAAATACTACTCAATATGTGTATTGATAGCTATATTGTTAAAACAACAGCTGTCTTCACAGTGGTCATGGCGTAGTGGTTGAGTGTTGTGACTTTATTGTACAGGGTCCTGGGTTCAAGCCTTACAAGGGCTGTTCATTTTGTTGCTGTGCAGAACAAGGGCTGTCAGACACAGAGTGGTTAAGGCAGATTTGAGCAGCTTTAAGTGGGTTTGTGTGGGTTTGCACGAAGATAAGTAGTGCTAAGCTATGGGTAAACGTACGGGTGCTTACACAGTGTAGACTTCACTTACCGGTGTGCAAATCAGCTCAGCTGTTATATTGCAGCAATGTTGATACTTGCTAAGCATGGCTTAGCCCTGGTAACTAGGTCACACCACCCAGTCTGATAACATAGCAGGTAATGACATTTGTAATAAGTGTATGTAATGCCATGTACAATACATGCGCCTATGTGCTGTCTTTATAGTAGTAGGGGGTGTGAGTGTCATGTGCGGTACACAGACATATATGAGGCCTGTGCAGCATTGTTATCCATGTGAATGTGTTACATACAGGGGTAGTAGCTCAGGGTATGTGCTGTCACACTGGCATGTAGTGTATCATGGCAGTACTACTGTTGACAGTGCTTACCCAGGAAAGAGCAGAGTGCTAAATTTAGTACTGACAACAGGCACACTTGCAGGCATAGCTGGACACTGAGTCCTCCCTGTTGTATTCCTGGTGTGTGAGGTGTATCACAGTATATACCCCTTACTGGGCAATGATCCTTCATGTGGAATGTAACTGTAGACTACCGTCTGTACAGCACGTTAGAGCTTCTGACATGTAGTTATGGCATACATATTATTGTCAAACTTCTATCTGTCAACACACTCATCCTACTACATAACTACTTTCCAAGCTGATGACTGTCATTCCCTGTACAGATTTGCAGGTGGCAGGTATCCAGCTGGGATATGTATAGGCAACCTAAGCTTGATTGACACTAGCATGTCTGGCCAGCTGTGTATGAATTGGCACATATAGGAGATGTCACCCGGTATGCACCACATGCCACAGGTACCTCCACTACACTACTACAGTCAACAGAGCATGCTTGGGTACAGGTCTCCATCACAGACAGAAACCATGTGTTGTAATGCATGTTGTATACATGCCAACTTGATCAGCTCAGTGGCCATGTGCAGGAGGCACCAGGAGGATTGGCTGATGCATGTCATTCTCACCCTGAGGGTCACCACAGTAGTGGCTGTTGATTGCCTGCTGCTACCTGGCAGGTGGCAAGATACCATTGTATACACAACCTTTACACAACCCATCTCCCCTTGGACAATAGCTAGGTACACAGCTATGATCACCTGCAGTGATGCACCCCTGTACTGACACATGTGTACATGTGCATGACTGAGTATAGCAGTGTCTGTGTGTTAGCACAGCTGTACTTGAGAATTCCATGAGGGCCTTCACAAGTAACACAACACCCATAGTCAGTTGTGGCTGCTGCTGTATGGGACATTACATGTACCCTGTTAAGCTCCTCCCCATACCGGCTACACGAACCTTGCAGTACCAGCACAACAGTGTTTTACAAATGGGTTGATAGGCATGGGATACCCATTGTGTTCTGGCATGTGTGTGTAGTTGTGCATGTCCGTATATCTGTAGGGAACAGCACTCTGAGGCCACATACTCCTATTACAATACCCATTGCCACACAGTAGTACAGATATGTTTTTGCTGCCCATAGGTGAGGCATGACAATGCAACACCCTACTACATGTGTAGCATGTGCATTAGATGCATATCCCTGTAGTACCACTGTTGGGACATACTATGGGTTGTATCGCAGTCACGGTCAATGTGTGATGGCGGGTATGGCAGAGTGCCATCATGGGTTTCAGGGAGTACAATATCCACTGGTGGATGTGGGTGCTGTGTGCACTGTCATTACACCAAGGTAAACCTGGTATATGTCCCATGTACCACATTATGGTTACCACTGTCACCATCAACCATACAGGCAACTGATACCAAAATCCAAGCCAGTTATGCATGTGCTGTGTGCAGCCTACCTGTAACACATTGGACACATGGTCAAGTTAGTTAGCAGCGATAGGCCCTGGTATCTCGGATGTGTGTCTGCCTGCTATGTGTCTGTTAATGTGTATATGAAGGTATGTCACACTACGTATGGTCCATATGCACTCATTACATCTCTCATTAGCATACTGTACATGTCTGGGGTTGTTCTGCCTGTAACATGTAACCTGGGACACACCTCACCCTAAACGCTGTGTGGAGTGTGCAATGTAAGCCACATACTTCAATATCACTACATAGCTAGGTAGGGGTCTAATCCCAGTGTTGCCAAGGAACAGTATGCATGTATGTGGATGGGTCTACATCAGGTTGCAGGGTATATTTGCATCAGTGGGTCACCTCTCCATGTGGCACAGGCAATAACCTTTTTAGTAACCTGTGACATGTGTTCAACTGTACCCCAGTTATGTCACAGCCATGCTGTCACCACAGTGCCATACCCCATTGTGGAATATGACTGCAGACCATCTTCATGCTGACATATGTACACCTACAACACAAATGGATAACATTATAGAGACCTCAACCACCCAGTGTTACTAGCAGATATAATGCATTATTGCTGGACGTCTGCACTACCTGCCATATATGCATTACACTTTACTCCTTACAACATGTTACACTGCAGTACTAAGATACACAATAGTACAGTCACCGTGTGCATCAGAACCATATTAGCCTGTCCCTGCATTGATGGTATGGATGACAGGGATGTGGCACAGGTATCATCATATGTACAGGGTGTGATGTTGGTTTGCCAGAGGCCGAGGGTGAGCCATACATTGGACACCATGTGTGTGGGTGAGGGTTGTACTGTGGTGAGCTGGGCATGGTGCTGTGGTGAGTGCAGCTATGGGGTTGCCCTAGGTGTTTTTCTATAGTGTGTGGGTATGCATGCACTCAGTTCTGCCATGTGGCTGCCCTACACAGGTGTTTATGGACAGCTGCAGACCATACCTGCCAGGGTGTGCAGTTCACTGCCTCACAGGCATTATCACTTGTACATGTGAGAGCAGCCCTCTCCAGCCTCTGGCCCTGTTTGATGTAACGTTCAATACGTGCCTGCATTGTCATGATGGCCTGAAACATGCGCCTGATGGTACCAGCTGTGTCGCCTCTGCCAGGAGCATGATGCCCAGCAGCCCTACCACAAGCACCCTGGGACATCCGCCTATGTGGTTCCCTGCTGGACATCTGGCTATGCCTGCTGCGACCGGACACAGTAGGCATGGTTACCACACTTTCCTGTGCACTGCTACCAAACGCCAGCTGTCCCTCCGCTATGGCCACTGGTGATGGGGTATGTATAGGCATTGAAACTGTTTGTGGGGTTGGGGTGGCTAAAAGGGGGATGTCAAATGTTGGTGCAGTGTCAGCCCCTGACAACCTCATGTGTGCCTCAACAGTACTATCATATCTTTGGTGTTTGTATGGACACCAACATCAGATTGCATGCAGGAGGGACCCTGACCCACTTCGTCACCTGTGGGGTAAAACAATAAATGCACTTTAAAACTTGTACAGTATTGCCTAACAGTACACACACACACACACACACACACACACACACACACACACACACACACACACACACACACACTCACACACCTCCGTAATATCTACCTGTCTATGGCTTTACAGACAGTCTCACGTCTATGTCCATGTGGTACCCCATCCTGCATCACACTTGTTAGTATACACACATTGATACCACTCATTAACATATCAGTCCTCTAAATGCCTACACAAGTGGTCACAAGACCTGTTACTACATTACCAGCCTGACCTGTGTAGTGGTTTTACATGTCCTCACTGCTGTCATTCAATATGCACCCTCTGTATGTCCGGACATCATGAGCATGGCCCCTATATGTGTGGGCTGCTATGTTCTATTCATAATATCATGCACTGGTGTGTCATGTATATGTAATGCTCAGAACATGCCAGATATGCTGCTCATTCAGCCTATCATGTGACAACTGTAATATTTGGATACACTCCCTGGTGTTGACTAGTACTTCTCCACTGCATCTGTAGTGCTGCAAATGTGGGTTGTAGGTGACCTCTCTGCTGAATGCAATATTAAGGGTGTACCTGGTGTCTACCTTCCCTCTCATTGCCTGTTCCATGCTGCAGACAATATTATGCTATCAGCTGTCCTGTGATTACACACATGACAATTATTCCTGGTGTGTAATGTGGCAGTCAATGTGCATGTACTGCATGATCCCAGAGGGAGGTACTGCTGTATGAATACCCCACAATCACACGTGCATACATGGCCAGTCACACAACCACACACACATGCACACAAGCATCCTACATGCATCAACCTCCCTCTACTTTAGCGGAGTGACCCTACAGACAAACTAACTACCCACCAGGATGCACACACACACACACACACACACACACACACACACACACACACACACACACACACACAGGTGAGGTTGCACAGCGATAGTACACACAGTCCTCCTATTACCCCTCTGTCAACATGCATAACATATGGTACCCAACAGCATGCAGTGCAGCTATAATGAACCTATAAACCTATGAAGGTGTCTACTAAGCATCTTGTCTTGTCTGTTAACCTAACCAACATACCTCCCCAAATATACCTACTATCCCTCCCCAACACCCCACTCTCACCTGAAAAAAAATGGTCCCCACCCATGGGTAGTCACCACTGCACCTTCACAGTCCCAAAGGTGGCTGTGCTGGGGGCTGAGTCTCAGAGCCAGGCTGATCCTTTAGTTGTGACACACAGCCCTCGAGCTGGTGTAGCAGATCTCCAACCTCCCTGTGGAGCTCACTATGCACCACGACCTGGACCTGGTGATGGGTAACAAGATCCTGTCCGCACCTGCTCCTGGGGGGGCAAGCCCCATCCCCTGAGGAGGTTCCACCCGAAGGTGGTGCAGGACCAATGGATGAGGAGGTCCCAGGTTGGGCCCCAGATTTGCTAGTGCCTGGAGCCATGACCAGCTGAGGTGGGACCGGTAGGTCTGCTGTGACTGGCCTTCACAAAAGTGCTATGGTGTTTAAATGTTATCATCATGTGTGGGTTATTAATAGTCAACACATTCCAGGATTATGTAAAACAGCATGCATAGATATTGCAATTAACCCAGACACCAGATACAGAACAGTTGCATAGCAAATGGAACACATGCATATATGGGACCACAGTGGTAATAACAACAGCATGCAGGTACATTGATAGCACCATGCCCCCAGTGTTGGAATATTTCAATATAGCACATGCATGGAAATAGATTTAAATAATTATCAACCATTAGGACATAATCAGAACAGTGAAGTCATTACATACCAGTTGAGGTGAATATGTAGTTTATTGTTGGAAATATGGTGGGGGGGGGAGAGAAAGATGTCAATCAACAACTAGTATATTCCTGTAGTCCACATTACTTTCCTAGTCAGTGCTGTTATCTATACCTTACAATTATTGTTACACTACCCTATAGCCTTAGTTTGGACAGTGATATGGCTGTCATCATCTCTATACATGAACTGGGTTTACCTGCAGTATACACCTCTTACCTGCTATACCTGTGGAGGAAATGTTTGTTAACACTAACTGTCTCTACACATGCTCCTAGATTCTGGATTGATGTTGTGCACATAGCTGTCCATCTCTTTCTGCACAGACTCTGGCCATGTCTTGTCCACATGCAGGTGAACCGGGACATATCTAGACTATTGCTCTCTTCAACCCTTAGTGACTTACCACACTCTTATACAGGCTTTCCTACACAGTTATATTATGTGGCACAGTGTGGGTGACAGTGATCAGTGATACCTTATTATTCAGAGCAACCTGCAACACTCACAATTCCATACAATACCAGAGTAAACAGTACCAATACAGTGTACCAAGGTTTTTATTTCTCAGTACAGTGTTCTTATCCTACGTACCTCTGGGAGCAATGTTTGTTAGCACTACCTGAATGTTGCCACACAAAGTACCAGATTACACATTAGTATTATGCACATACATCTCACTCTGTTACTGCACACACTCTGGTCACAACTTGACAACATGGGGGTGCAGATAGGACATACGTGGCTTATTACTCTCATAACAGGTTTGGGAGTTGCTAGAGTGACAGGGTTGTTCTCATAGATGTGTGACAATCAGTTGTAATCCCGGTTTGCTGCCTAAACATCTGGGATCATCCCACAGACTTCCCAGGGGGACAGGGTGACAGGAAGCAGACATGGGCCCATATACTGGACATTCTGGTCTTATCTGTACAGTTGTGGGGTATGATTCTGTATGTAGCCTATTTCTACTCCCAGAATTCAGACCATGGCTGTGTCTGCGACAACTTAAACACTGTCCATCAGAGTTGTGTGTGCTATATAGGTATTGTATATTTCCTATCTGCTTTCTGTCTTATACTTCTCCTGTGGTTTTGCATTCTGACCTTGTATTACAACACTCTTATATAGGATTTCCTAGACAGTTATATTTTGTAGGACGGTGTGGGCAACAGTGATGAGTAATACCTTATTATTCAGAGCAACTGCATCAGTCACAATGCCATACAATACCAAAGTAAACCGTAGCAGTACAGGGTATCATTCTTGTATTTCTGGGCACAGTGTTGGTATCTAACAGACCTGTGGGAAAAATGTTTGTTAGCACTACCTTAATGTTGCCACACACAGTACTAGTTTCCAGATTATTATTATGCACATACATCACTCTGTTACTGTTCACACTCTGGCCATAGCTTGACAGCATGGGGTGTAAATGGGACATATGTGGCTTCTTACTCTCATATGGTTTTGGGGAGTTGCTAGTGTGCCGGCTTTGCTCTCATAGATGTGTGTAAATCAGATGTATTTCCTGTTTGCTGCCTATACATCTGGGATCATCCCACTGATTTCCCAGGGGGACAGGCTGACAGGCAGCAGATATGGGCCACTTTACTGGACATTCTGGACATATTTGTACAGGTCTGGGCTATGATTCTGTATGCAGACTACTACCACTGCCAGGATTCAAACCATGGCTGTGTGTGCTAAAATAAGACAGTTTGCGTCTCAGTTGCATGTGCTTTTTGGATTTTGTTGTCTGCCTTTTCACTGTTTTTTGTCTATATGTCTCCCAGTTGTACTAAATGGCCTCTGGGGATTACACCAGTCATATACAGGCATTCCTACACATTCTATTTATGGTACACAGTGTGAGCAGCAGTGCTTAATGCAACAGTACTATTACGTGATTGCAAATCTACATTACCATATGATACCAGAGTATACACATGCAGTCCAGCAGTTAGACCTTTATTGTCAGGCTATTACGCTTTTGTTTACATACAAACTAGATGAGACTCTTCCTGCCATATTCACTGGTGTATGCAGTACTTGCCTTAAACAATACAGGTTTTATACAGGCAATTGAATTACTAATACTTTTAAATTTATTTCCTATGACAGTACATGCAGGAATATTACTGGCCTGCCTTGCATCGTAACCTCTCCAGGTGATCTCCGTGGGCCTCCTGGTTCACAGCCTGCTTACTTGCAGCTGTAGAGGACATAAGAGGAATATTTAGCCATACCTATCCATCACATACATGAGCTGGCAATTATTACACACATAGTGGAGTGATACTTACACACAGCTGGGACAGCCCCTGCCATTCTAGCTTCTTGGATCCACTGCTCCAAGATGTCCCCCTTATGCCACTTCAGGTCAGCATGGTGATGCCTGACCTGCTCACCAGTTTGAGGTATGCCAGTGACACTGGTGAGGTCATGGGCAAGATAGTCCCAGGCTTCCACCTTATATTGGGAACCCTGGTACTGGCCTGCAGCAGTCTCTGCTCATGGTCTTTTACAAGGAGTCCTGCCATGACTCTGGACTCCTGGATGCACCAGCACTGTGCCTGGAAGCACACACCTTCTCCCGTTTCTGCCATTGTGCCTGCAAGGTGAAGCAACAACCAGTTATGAGATGTATTCCCACCTGTTGGGTTTAAGTAGGGCTGATTTCCCACACTTTTCCATGATTGGCCGGTTTTGAAAAGTCTAGGCTATGGGCAAACCTGCGTACCTAAGGTTGGCATTGTTTAAAGGTGTATACCACTGGGCACATTGAGTTAGCTGGCTACACATTGCTTACACCTCCTAAGCTGGCCTGTGCAATGCTTAGTGTTGCTTACATTAGACTTTGCATTATATTTTCATTTTGGCATTGATTTCTTATTCATTACATCATATATATATATATATATATATATATATATATATATATATATATATATATATGCCTGGTATCCATGATTCATGCGTACGTACACTGTATGGGGTCACTGTGTTTTATTGGGAACTTCAACACTCTATTACAATTACACCTCACATCTGGGCTTACTGCTGTACTCCAGTTCACATATTTATGTTATGTAGTGGGTTATAGAACATATGACTATATACTGATTCCTTTCACAGGTTCAGTTTGATTTTACTATAGTGAGGACTTGCTTGGTCATACCTCATTCTTCTGTACTGCTGTGAAGGCTTGGTGGTTAACTACTGTGACTGTAATGTATAGGGTCCTGGGTTCAAGACCTGCAAGGCTGTTTATTTTGTTGCTGGGCAGAACAAGGGTTATTTGATACAGAGTGATTAAGGCACTTTTGAGCAGTTGTAAGTGTGTATGCGCAGGTTTGCGTGAGGGTAAGCACTGCTAACCTCCGGTTAAATATACTTACAGAGAGTTAGCTTCAATATCACTTAACTTGTGTGTGCATTGCTTACCCCCATGCTAACGGGCTTAAACTCGCTTACTAGTGCTTAAATATGCTTACTACTGCTTATTGATGCTTACACTTGCTTACTAGTGTTTACTCTCGCTTACAATTGCACTGATTTAGACAGTAATATCTAATGATTCTTGGGAAGGTGGGGGATTTGGAAGCTGTATGGAGTTGTCATTCATTAGACATTTTACCTTCCATTTGTATCCTTGATTCCTGTGTACATATACTGTGTGGGGCACATGTGCTTATCTGTAGACTTTACAAAGTTATGACACTGACACCTCACATGTGCATTTAATACAGTATTCCAGTTCACAAATATATGTTATTTAGTAGATTATGCAACTAAAATATTGGTCATAACGTGATTTGCCATGAAAAATGGAATGTGCTACAGTGGGACTCGAACAGGGAATGCCTGGTTGTAGGGTGAATGCTCTGCCCACTACACTATTGCTATACTGCTTCATTTGCATATATCTTTCTTCTTATCCTCTTCAGCCATTTAAGCTGCATTAACCATAGCTAAGTGATGGGCACACCCATGCAGTCATGGTTAGCTTTAATCGGATTCATAATAAAAAAACATAGGTTTGTTTATTTGATTTGTATTTATTATTGCTGTTGTACATGTGGGGGAATGTTGCTGGGGCTATGCGGACACCTATGAGCAGTCTCGGTCATTCCTTTGGCCGTTCTGCTGTTCTTCATTGCGGGAGCTTTCTAAAAATAATCTGCTCATCACTGCAAGAAAAACACACTGTGATATTGGGACCCCCCAAAAAATGACAATGTGGTGCTATTGGGCACATCTTTAAAACTAAATAACATCCCTAATTTCACCATATGACACTGTAGACACCCCTTATTCTATCACTACTTAACAAATGTACCCAGAAGCAATAGTTAACCAAAACATATCATTCCATGAACATACATTGAGCACCAAGGAGAATGCCACGATATGAGCAAAAAAGTAACTGACTTCAATAATTGGCTTAGTTTTTGGTGTCATTCAAAGGTGTTTTAATATTTGTCAGCCTGGAAGGACATGATCAACAAAACAATCCCTCAGAGAATTTTAGGAATATAACCCAAATACTGACTTTCAAAAACACACTCAGAGTCAATCCATTAAAATAAAGTAAATTCAAGTGCATACAAACATAGGCAAATGCAACTGTATACTACTTCTTAGGATCTGTAATACTGGTAGTTAAGTTCCAAAATTTGCAAATTTAGTCTCTGTTTTGATACTAACTTAATGATAACAAGAGTGAGGCAAATATACTTAGCTCAGTTGGTACAGTCATGTTAGATTCATTTGTTGATTCCTACTTCATTACCTTGTAGTAACATCTTTCAGTGCTGTTATCTGTGCAATGCATGTGCATACAATTCTATAGCAATAATGAAGTCTGCATTGTAAATTTTAGCATTAATACTGTATGCATTCTTCTAAATATTGTTTTATTACGGTTTTATGTTTTACTTCTTCAATGTCATACCTTGGCAAGATATGTTGCTTGCAATCTTTGTCAAGTGCTTTAAGCACAATATTGTTGTTTTTTTCTGTTCCCTTGTATTCCTAAGTACATTTCTTACTTTGTTATTTTCTTTACCACTGTGATCTGAGTCATAGCTGAAAATGGTCACTAGACCAGTTCACTTAAAAGGATGAGATGACTTGTTTCAGTACAAAGTTAATAATTTATGCGTTGCATAGAATATTGCTCTAAATGCATTGAGATCAGGCAGTTGGCTAACACACTCAATGCTAGGGAAATGAATGCTCTAAAAACAAAGTTTCAGGTTTGGTGGGGGTAAAGGAGGCAGCCACCCTGGGCAGAAGGTGTCAGGGGGTATGACTAAATGATGCCAATCAGATGATAATGCAGTGGTGGTAGTGTGCTAGTGTATTCGTGATCAAGGATAAAACACCTCAGTGCTCAGGGCTTACTACAGGCAGTATCAGTATTCAGAGGTGAATAGTGATAACTGCATTTGTGGGTATGGATGAAGTGCATCAGCCCATCATGTGTGCTATTTAGGCTGTAGCAAGCCACTACATTTATAGCAAGTCACTTGGTACAGTTTAAAAGTTTAAAGAATACTTTTTTCCCCTCAGCTTGGAGCAATTTTTTTTTTTAATTTTGTAATAAACTTCAAGATGAAGGTGTACTAAATCAAGAGTTGCAGCTACAGCTCTGCCTACAAGGATTTTTCAAGACACGGTGTTCATGAAGAAATTTATTATTACAATCCATGACTTCACTAATAAAGGATACAACTGGAAATTTAAACCTACTACTTCCAACCTATTCTATCTTAGCAGTAATTGGTAAATAGAGAGAGCAGTGCAAGTGAGAATCACAAATTAAATAAAGAAATAGAGCACATGTGATGCCGACTGCTATTTATCAATGTTACACTACAGGAATTCATCACTTCAAGACAAAACGTTTATCACTGTCTCAGCTACTAATGGGAAAAAGACTGAAGTCTAAAGTGCTTATTCATTCCTTGCGTTAACCAAAGAATCAAAGAAATGCACTAGATTTATTAAGGAAGAAGCAGAGATATCTTTATAATAATGTCAAGTGATGAAAGATCGATACCTCAAGATTTTGTCTTCCTAGAGAAGGATTTAAAACCTGCCAAGAGAATAAGAGATATGATATTAATAATGAAGAGCATCATACCAATGTGCATGATTCTAAACAAGATGATATAGAACTCCAGAGTCCAAATGTTTAGAACTGTAAAAGGTTAAATAGTATTAATTTTTCAATTTCATTACCATTAACATGCTTTTCTCATATTCTTTATTTTGTATCATTTAACAAAATTGCTGTTGCTAACAGAAATACTAAACCAAAGATGTCTCAGAACATTAGCTTCCAATCTCAGGAGAATCTGAGATATGGTAACGCTACTAAAATCACTCTTTAAGAATCTTCATAACTATATAATGTAGAATGACTGTTGATCATTCAAAAAACCAAAAAAAAAAAACAACACTGAAAGCCACGCTCAGTAAATCTCAAACTATTTATTTTTACAAGGAGAAAGCTTCTCTTCACCCCCATGTGTGGTGATGCCCCCAATCCACATAATTATTTATACTAACTTCACAGTCACACAGCACTTGGGAAAAGAATAAACTCCACTGATGCTGACAGATGTTTTCAGCAAATGTACATTACAGCATCCACCATAAGTGAAGGAGTGCTCAAAAAGTTGACAGGATTCCACAAAATTGCACATGGATTGATAGACATAGTGTACACTGTTAAAATTATACATTTATTTATTTATTTATTTATTTATTCCATTTCTTAAGCAGGATGATCCAGTTGGATAATATTACCCCTTTTCAAAGGAGAACCAGGGAAGAAATAGTCTAAGATATAAATATATGAACATGGAGGTACTTATAGACAGAAACATATAAATCAGCAATTTTTGGGAGGCAGATATATAAACACAAAGTTATTTGCAATATTGTAAAAACAATAGAGAGTTTCATAGATTTAGACTTGAAGATAACATTAGAAGCATATATAATATAATGCCAGCGATTTCTACAGAATAAGTAAAAATAGGTGGTTGGTACTGACTTACCTGCTATATAGATGAATGTAAAAATTAATAATCATATACAAATGTGTGTCTTGGATATGACATAGCAGACTTGAAGGTTTTAAACTATATCACTTGCACAAATTATGTGGGGTAAATAAGTGCAGAGTTGTGTTGATTTGGGCAATATGTGGGGGTAAGACCTATTGCTATGTGCATAAATAAGTAAGGTATATTTGCAAGATGAAAGTTATAAAAGAGGTATAGTAGAAGACAAAGTAAATATGAAGATTAATGGCTGCATTGCTATTATTAATAGATAATAGTCTGGGCGACATAACCGCAAAGCCAAGTTGTTATAGGTGTAGTTAGAGTTTTGTTTTGAAGTGGCTATGGTTTTCATTATTTTTTAATGTGATAGAAAGGGAGTTCCATTTTCTAGTAATTGAGTTGGAGTATAATGAATCTTCATCGTTATTCTTGGACTTGATAGCCTTTAGAAGCATTCTATCAGAAGATCTTAATGCCCTAGTTGGAGAGTAAGGGAGTATGAGATTTGCAAAACTAATGGATAGTTCAGGTTTGTAGAGCAATTGTTGTACTACCTGTAGATGGGCATTGGAGAGAGAAATTGGAAAGTTCTGACCAGTTTAGGTATTGGACTGATGAACAGTGATGTGTCCCATGAGTGTTGTTTGTACCAAATTTTGCAATTTTATTATAACATTGCTGCAGTCTGTAGTTTATGGAGTTATTTAAGTTAGTAAGTATTGGGAAAATATGGAGTTTGGTATGGAGTAGGTATCCTGTGGCAATGGTGGTCCAAGCTGACTGAGTGAAGAAAAGCTTGTCTCTGTATAGAGTGCCTAACTTCTGGTGTTTTTTTTTCTGATAACTTAAGCTATGTTGATTGAATTTCATCTTGATTGTCTGTAATCACTCCTTATAACTTGGAATGTGTCACTATTTTTATCTGGGTGTTATTTTTAAGTAACAAAAAGAATTATGTGTTCGGTGGTTAGATTGCTTAGGGGTAAAAAGCATGAGTTCAGTTTTTTTGACATTTAAGAATAGCTGTGATCTATCAAGCCAGGTTTCTAAGGAGGTAAAAGATTGCTGAGTAATTTGTTTCAGGGTAGTGATATTATTGACAGAACATATTGACGTGGAGTCGTCAGCAGACTGAACTATAGAGGCATGCAGACAGGCAGTGTGAAGATCATTAATGAACTGTTGAAGAGCAGTGGGCCTAGACCTGAATCCTGGGGACAACCCAGACATGTTGGGAGGGATGGAGAATAGTCATTCTCCCATATTACTGCTTTCTGTCTGTTTGTTAGATAGCTACAGAAGGAACTGATGGCAGAGTTGGAAAAACCAAGGCTGGAAAGTTTAGTGATAAGTTTTGTGTGTAATACTGTATTGAATGCCTTGGATAGGTTATGAAAGAGGGATAATTCTAGGTTTCCTTAATTCTGTTAACAGTTACTTAAGTTGTAAAAGCTGACAAGAGGAGTAGTGGTATTATGGTAAGGTTGGAATCAATGTGGCATAGGAGAGAGGATGCGTTTTTCTAGAATAAATTTTAAAATTTGTGACTGGATACACTTTTCAATTATTTTTGAAAGGGGTGACAGAACTGCAATGGGTTGAAAGTTTAAGAGTTCTGCAGAGGGACCTTGTTTGTAGAGAGGCATGATGTAACCTTTTTTCCAGATATATTAGACATAGCTTTCTTGTACTAAATGATTAATATTGATAATAGCTACTCCAATACCTCAGCTGCAATGTTGAGATATTGTGAAGGGACATTGTCATTGGCTAGGGTTGTTTTACTTTCATGAATAGTTTTTGATGCTAGATACCGGGATAGGGGTGATGGAAAAGAAGCCATGCGTAGTTGTAGGCTGCATTGGTGGTGGAGGGTCCACTGAGTTGGAGACAAGTGAAGAGAATATATATATATATATATATATATATATATATATATATATATATATATATATATATATATATATATCTTTATTTATCATTTGTTTACTGGGAAAGTCCAGCTTGGAACAAAGACAATATTCAACAGAGGCCCAAAGAGAAATGATACAGACACATGTCTTTGTAACATGGGAGGAAACCGAAGTTCCTGGAAGAAACCCATAAAACACAGGGATGACATGCAGACTCCACACAGAAGGCACTCCAGCCAAGAATTGAACCAGAGAACCTCTTGCTGTAGAAGTGCAGTTTAAATTGTGAAGATACACTTTTGTGCTTTGTGGTTTTGGAAGGTCTGGGATGAGTAGATTTTCCTGGTTTCAGAAGGTTGTTTTAAAAGGCCCAGGTTAGTTTAGAATTTGTCCCATGCTTATTCTGGACTTTGGTATAGTAGAATGTTTTGTCAATTTGCACCTGGGATTTTACCTGACTTTTTTAGTTGCCTTAGGTGTTTTAAGGTAGTGTAAGCTTGGATAAATGTCCATGCTTTTCAAGCTTTATCTGTGTCATTCATGAGATTTTTTTTACTGTTCCCGGTAAGACATGGAGATGGTTTAACTTTGATATTTTTGTTCTAACTAGGATTAATTTGTTGAGAATCTTAAGACTAGCACTGTTAAATTTGACAACAGCTTGATCTAGGGGCAGCTGTCTAGGTCTATTCCAGTTATGTTGTTGTACAGCAGAGATAAATAAATTGCTATTGAACTTAGTTAAATTTATTAACTTATTTAAACTGGTGTTTGAGGGTTATTTGGAATTGTCTGATTAAAGAGGTGACCAGGTGATCACTAAAAAAAGTCTGACAGGGTTCCATGGTCCAAGTATTTAATGGGATAGGATATGAAAATCCAGTCTAGAATGTTTTTTCTTTTAGTTTGTTTATGAAGCCTGGTTGGGTTTTTGCTTACTTGCATAAAGTCATATAGTTGTATTTCATTAGTTGGGTTGTCTGAGCTAATGGTGGACCAGTCAATATTGACATCGCCTATTATTACTATTTCTTGCTAGATATTGGTAGAGGTCCAATAAAGAATGTTTTCTAACACTAGGATATTTTCGCCTTGTCTATACTTTTTTGTGTTGATTTTAAGGGAGTGTAATACAAGTTCAGCATCATCAAATTGTGGAGGATAGATATGATGTTGTAAAATGCTGAATGCATTTTTTATAGTGTAGCTATGCCACCAGCTCTTTTGTGTCATCTGTCAAGTCTGACAATGTTAAAGCCTGGCGGGAGAAGTTCTTCATTCTTAATGTCTGTTTCTGTGATTGCTTGAACATCAGGGTATAGGCTGCTAGGAGGGCTTGAAGTACAGTGAATTTTTTGCAAATGCATCTTAGATTAGTGTGAAATAATTTCATACTTGGGATGATATTTGTAGCAAGGTAAGTGGGTAAACCCAATATGTTTGGGTGAGACAGCTGTATTTGGGGATGGCCCAAGTTTTGGAAGAACATTGCCACGTAGTGTTATTGCAATCCAGCTATGATGAAAATGAAGGGGCCATGTTTGTTTTTGGTCACTGCGTGGTATTTAACTTTAAAAAATAGTACAGGGTTAATGCTATGGAGTGAAGGAGTGGTTCATAAGCTATCTAATATATTAAGACTGGGAGTAGATTTGATAGATGAGGGACACTTACAATTATTCAGGGAGTGTTGATATTATGTAGTGCAGGTAATTATGTAGTGGAGGTAAATTTGCAGAGGACTGAGAGAGTTAGGCTGTTCTGTGGAATTATAGCAATTAAGCTAAGGGATAAATGGGTATGAATATTGTGCAGTAAGTATTTATTATTTGTCTATGGTGGAGTTGGTGGTAATTGGGGGTAGGCTAGGGGAATGGGGTGGGCTAACACCTCCTGTAACCTCTGTTAACCTTGTCTGTGAGAGACACTATTTAGCCACTATGCAGTTACATGGTAATATTGTATATTTAGTTAGAGCCAATGTTGTATTAAAAGCTTAGTTTCTAGCTAGCAGACTGTTATTCTGATGTAAGATTTAGAATGCTCTGGAATGCAAATGTTAACAAAGATACAGGAAATCAGATATAAATAGAGAAAGTTAGTATTGGTAAAGCTATAGAGGTCTGCAAAAATGGGTAATTGGTTTGGAATGAGAATTGCAATGAATTACTTGTACAATGTTATTGACTATACAAGAGGAGGGGGTGGTTCCCTCATGTGTATGACTTATACTTAGCAAGGTATATCAAACTGAAAGAAGTATTTAGACCTACACTTCTCCTTTTTTTTATTTTAAGGTTTTGCAGTAGTGCATGGCACTTGCACTGCTTTTCTGAATTTCAATTCATTATGCCCATATGACTATAGGAAATAATACTTGCTTCCTGGCCTGATTTGCAGTAAATTATGGCTGTGGAACTGTGGTAAAAAAAGATTTAGGCAAGTATAAATAGAAAGCACAGGAGCTAACTTGATCTAAGTAATTGTGTTAGCACCATGGTTTACAGTTTCAAAAGATTACATTGATTTTATTGCTTATAAATCACCTGGTAATTGGCCCAGTATTATTTATTAACAATATTTATGCATAGCTATATAGAGCATATGTGTGATACACTGCATCACTTTATTGGGTTTCCAGACTAAAGGCACATGTCCCATGCGATCATAGTTTTCCTGGTCTTTTTTATAAAGCTACTCATATGAATGCTATTCTGACCTTTACCTCTTCCTTATGGCAAATCTTGACCTATCTTCATAAGAACAATATAGTGCATCAATGACATTGTGCACCTACTACTCTCTACTCATTTGACTTGGAATCATCATATGAAAGAGATATAAGAATCTTCAGTGATGGTTTTTACTTATAGGTATTAGTAAAAATAACTGTTAAAATGCCACATAAATCTAAACAGTATTAACAGAACTGCCATATACAACAATTATATTTTTTCTGGCTCCAATCTATCAGCTGCCACCAGCTCCTTTCTTCCTTCATTTTGTCTACTGGCCTCACCTTAACCTACCCCCAGCTCATGCTGACATACATCTGGGACCATGAAGAAACAGAAGATGCAGGTCTGAATCATACTTCTGCAAGGAAATGTACCCTAACCATTTCTCACACCAGTGCAGCCGTGCATGCTCTGCAACTGTTACCTACTGGAGATCGATGCATGCTTCTATGCACACACAACATCCTGACTAAATGATATACTGCTTGCAGAGTTTGCCTGGCTGTTGGCATTGCTATTGCAGCAAGCCATAGCAGTCTCCCTCTGCCAGCATGGGTGAGCTGGTGTTCGCCTATTGTTGACATTCTGCCTTCATCCAGTCCCTCTAATGTCCATACTGCTAGTAGATCTGGGGCACAGTAATGGCTTATCAGTCTGTGCCACAGGGACAGACCTTTGTAAATTATATTATCCTTGTTTTTCTTTCATGACCATGATCAGAGGAAGTGGATTCAATAGTGAAAAGCAAATGCTACTCCTGTCTAGCTACCTGATGCATCACTCTTAATCATCGGTGAGGAAAACAGTGGGAAATGCTTGTTTTGAATGTGAGAGGTGGATGAAGCATTCTGTATGTAAATGAAAAAAAGACAGTTATTGATCACTGTTAAGCATTCATTAATATAGATTTTCAGGCGGGAAAACCACATGCATCTGAGAACAACAAGTTGAAACAGAGTACTGAAGCTGTATTTTTTCACATGTAACGCAGCAAACATGCAAAGTGCTTTGATCATGCCTTGAGGTATAGATGCAAAGGTCAAATGCATTTGAAAACAATGGGCAATTTCATCATCACTGTTAAAAGTTTGTGATAATGGCTAGTCAGATATGGCAGAGAAAGTATATTAGAGTGGCATATTGAAATACATTACTAAACCCCCTATTTATCTTTTGATCACAGCCAAATATCTGGTGTGAGTGGAAAAGACACTGAGGCTGCTAGTGTTGCATCATTTTGCTGCCAAGAAGTGTCTTGCCCTAAACATTTTTCCTTTCCCTTACATATGCCTGTTGATGCCAAGGGCAGATGCTCAATTGGCATGCAATGAGGACATGTTGGTGTGTTGGTGTATTACCCATCTGCACAGTGACTCAAGCCAATGTTCCCTGCCTGTTCCTGTTTGCATGTCCTCAGCCTTCACTTGGGGTCATATACAAGGAGTGACCAATTTCATCAGAACAGGAACCTTCATATAAATGGAAACAGTGTATAAATAAAAACTCACCATACTGACAGTTAAGCAGCATATGCAGGAGATAAAGACAGTCTTAAGTAAGTTTTTGTACCTCAATAATTATTGGAAAGGTTTACTAAGAACTCTCAAATTGCAAAATGACATTTAGCCTCCTGTAGTATACAAGTCACATTCTAAAGCAAGTATAAACAAACAAATTCTTAAAACTGAGATTTATCTTCTTATATTATCAAATTACGCAGCTTTTCAATGAAAAACAAATACAATATTTTATCATTTTATTTTGCTGATGACATCCATCTGATATTTCTATAAGATGAGAATCACAATTATTACATAAAAAAAAATAAAAACTAAACCCAGAATGCCTCATAACCTTAATTAATGTATAGGCTATTAGATTTCTATACTAAATGCATCAGGAAGAACGTTTTGCTTCCCAGGAAGACATGTTGTCAACCAGGTCGGATACCATACATTAAAAATCATCATTAATAAAAATGTAGTAATCAAATCATAGTATAAGTAAGAAATTACTCTTCTAAAAAAGTAAGTTGTTTTGATTGCACATACTGCTTTGCAAATGCATGTAACTCATTGCACAATGCTTACGTTTGCATCATATTTTATAATTGGTTATAGAGAAAAATGAGTAAACATTGATGCTAAAAATTAAAACAGCACATTGTTAACTTAATTTTTTGTGACATCACTTGCAACTCTAACATAAGACATTTAAGAGGAAATGGAATTAATTGTAAAATAAAGGCGTTTCAGGAAGTGATCAATACACTTTAAACATAAGCACTGAATGTGAGTTTAAAGGTATTTATTAGTGACAGCCCAATGTGTTGATGATTTCTTTACAGGATGTATAAAACAGTGCACATTCATATGTATTGAGCTGCCATTATACCAGAAGTGAAAGTCTTACCTGTTTCAAAAGAAGAAGAAACGTCCTTGTATTTCGGGAACAAAACAATAGAATCTGATTCAACACTACACTGTATTTAAATCTCTAAGTGCAAAATGTAAATCTTAAGGAAAGTTTGTAATTAAGTAGCCAAGTATGACTTTTTAAAGATGATTGGACAACACCTTAAAAGAAATGATTTTCTGCCTCAATCAGACCACTTCACCAATGAAGAGAGCCCTTTAGTACTGGGACCATGCATATCCGAGAGACCTGGCAATAGGGAAGCAAACAACAAGCATTTCCAAGACTTGTTTCAAAGGGAGAAAGGATGGGACCAGTCAGAAATTGGCAGGATGAATGTACAACAGAACAGGAACCTGAAGGCCAGACATCGGAATTAATGAGTGTGAAGAGACTCACATCCAAGAAATTTGAGAAGTCGATGACTACATGATGGAATTCAACACTTGTCCTAGAAATGAGTATATTGAACAAGGTACTGTCATAACCCAGGGTGATTTTACAATATATAATTTTAGTCACCAAGATATTCTTGATAAGCACTTTAACCTGTTTAAAAAAGGTCTAAATTTCATTCCATCATCTTGGAATTGGTTAGCAGAATCTATTATAGAACTAAAGCTATTTACTTGAAAAATCAATTTTGTTTCTATTTTTAAAGAACCACCTGTTAATGATCTAAATAGATGTGGGTTAAGGAGGAAAAGCCTGCTTATCCCCTCGCTTCACAAAACTCTCCAGTTTTTTTGGCAAATATGTGAAGATGGTTTTAGGAATATATTAAAAGGTGGTGGTGCTGCGGTAGCATTGTTGCCTCACAATAAGACGCTGTCCGGTTCGGTTCTCAGCTAGAGCGTCTTCTGCGTGGAGACATGCGTGAATGGGCGTACCTTTGTTGAAGGTTGTGCACCAGGGCTGGTAACTCGGCACGTAAAAATCAACTACCAATCATTAGCAGGCCGGAGTTCTGCTGTGGCGACCACTAACTGGGAAAAGCCGAAAGACACACCAACAACAACATTAAAAGAGAAAATGAATGAGAAGGAAGGTAATATAACTGTAGAAGAAATTCAACTAATCAAACAACTTAAAAGTGATAACATTTGGGTCATGAAACCCGACAAGGGTGAGACATTGTTTTGATGGACAATACTAATCATTACAACAAGTTGTACAATTTGATTTTGAATGACAATAGGTAGTGTGTACCTTCAATTAATGAAATGAGCATCTCCTACAGAAATATTGATTTAGATTTAAATGAACTTTTTTAAAAATGTTTTGAATGAACTTTTATTACAGGCTGATATTTCTAAAGAAGAGTATGAATTTTTATATGTAGAACATCCTCATACACCAACTATCTTTGGGATGCTGAAAACATATACGTATATGTACAATTCCCCATTAAGACCCATTTTTATGCCAGAGGTTCTAAAACCAAGCCTTTGCCAAAGTTCATAAACCATAAATTAAAAGGGTTTGGTTCAATGCACAGGCATCTTATTAAAGATTCTTGGCATTTGTTGGATCACTCTTACACAGGATTTGCATTCTGAAAAACTCATCCTAGTTACCATGGATGTGGTTGATCTAGTCTCAGTAATCCCACACATATTGGAGTTAGAATGCTTCAGACATGTGTTGATCTACTGTAAATGTTTGACCAGTAGAATGATATAAATAATTGTAGAACTGATGGGAAGGGTTTAATCCTGCAATTATAATCTCTTTGAATGGGAATATTGTACTCAAAGAACAGGTGTAGCAATGGGGGCTGATTGTGCCCCATTTTTTGCAAATATGGTAGTGTATCGCTGCAAGAGGGAATTCATTTTAAATTTTGAGTACGTCTTCAATTTTGAAATATTTTCAATTTCTTGATGACATATTTATTCTCTGGGCAGGTACTATCGAAAGGTTAAACCTATTTCTTTCTTATATCAGTGAAACTTCATCCTTCTTAAAATTTACTTGTCAATATTCATGTGAGAAGATTAGTTACTTAGCTGTACAACTGATAAAGGATTTTGAGAAAAAAGTATTTATTTTTAATATATACTGAAAGAAAACATTTTCAAATTCTTACTAGCATTTCAACAGCCAGCATCCTACACATCAGAAAAGAGTACTTGTAAAGTGGCAAATGGTCCATATTGCTAGAATGGCACCAAGGAAAGACCAATTTTTAAAGGAAATAAATTATTTAGTGCACCCCTTTTTGCAAAGGGGATAGCCTGATTAATTGATTTTACCTATCCCAGATGCAATGGTGTATATGTGCCTCTATTGGGGAATTCTTGTAAACTAACTTCAGGGAGTAACAACACTGATCAAAGTGGGTTTGACCATAGAATGGTTATTACATTTCCAGATAATACAAATGAATTGAAAATAATAATGGAAAATTGGGCTCTACTTGCTCATGATAAAGATTTTAAAGGGCATATAGGACATACTCCCAAATTTGTTTTTAAAAGAAACACAAATCTAAAAACAATTTTAGAAAGAGATGTAGTAGAAGTTATTTATTTTAATGGGATTAACAAACAGGGCACTTTTAAATGTGGTAGGTGTCCACAATGTTCATACATAATGAACACAGATATTCTATTCAGGAAATCTGAAACATTGGAGTAAAAGTAAGAATATTATAAGTGTAATGCTACACAGGTAGTATATCCTGCAGTGTGCCAAACATGCTCAGGATGCTATGTTGGTAAAACTAACAGAGCCTTATAAAACTGAATGTATGAGCATATTTATGAAATTAATAAGAATGTGATGGCAAATGCGAAACATTTTTGTATGTGTAACAATTTTAAAGGATTTAAATGTCTGGTCCTTAGAATAGTTAAAACTGACCCAAGAAGTGGCCACTAGAAAGGTTTATTGGATGAAAAAGAATTACGTTGGCAATTGAAACTGAATTCTACAATATGTCCAGGTTTGAATGAAACAGTCAGCAATAAAAGTGTACTGGAGGGAACATGAAATAGGATATAGGAGGTGTGGCTTTGTTATACAGGGATTTTTTTTAAGTGACTTCACAAATGGTTGAGTTTCATTGGTTTAATTTAATTGGACTGGTTTTAAAAAGTGTTTGGATTAACTTTTATTTGTTCTGAATTCCAGATAGGACTAAAGCACTTAATGTACAAATTAATAAACCTTTCCAGTGTAAAGTTGTGTGTTGTGGATGGTTTATCATTTCTGCAGTTCATTTGCTTTGTGGTTTCTATATTATTGTTTTGGAGATGATTTTCTAAAGGTTTGGTTTTAACAATCAGAAATTGGACTGATGTGTGTCTTTTTGTACATAGATATTGAATGAAGAGTTTTACTGGAATTTAACAGTGAAACCCTGGCAAATGGATTCCATTAGAAAAGCATCTAATACTTCTTAAAGCATAAGGAATGCAATACACGCACACACACACACAAACACACACACGCATGCACGCATGCACACACACGCACACACACGCACACACACGCACACACACACACACACTATTTCTATCTAGCTACATAAATGCTGTAATTACAAACAGAGATTAAAATCATATATATTTCCCTTGAATATAAATGATTTCTGCCATAGAATTTATGCTTTTCTTCAGTGTACAGTTTCACATTATTTTGTATTTGTTCTTCAGTCATCAATTTTTAGCCAATATTCATTGTCTAGAAAGTATTGGATTATGCGTACTTTCACTGCTTGTGCTGACTGCTTCTCTTTCTGCATTGTAACTATTTGTTTTGTAGTTGCTGCACTTGGAACTATTTGTTTAGACAATCTGCTTCTGTTTCACTAAGTTACTGCCCCAGCATCAGTTTAGTTAAACTATGTGTTCATTATTGTAGCTATTAGATAGGCAGAAATCAAATTAACCTATTATTTCAGCTAGGGATTACTATTGTTCTCATATTGGTCATGTCTATGTTACATAGCTGAATGTATTGATGTTACAAAAATTGAAGCTGTTGTCTTTATTTACTGACCTGATTTACATTTGCCACTTGCTGCTGATTACTTAGCTGTCCCTACATATTGCTGTTACTTTTATGTTTTGTGTCCTTGTGAATGCAGCCATTCTTGCTTACTATGTACAAAGCATACAGTAGTCTCATCTTGTACTTTTGTGTCCTTTAGCCACAACCCATATTATCACCATGTTTTAGTCCAGTCCATTATCCCTTTCTATCCTATACCAAGATTAGGTAAGAACACTCTTCAGACTCCTTGTACCCCTCAGTCTGCACTGCAAAGTATTGGATTTCAGCCTGCTTATGCTACTTCTGTGTCCACCCTGGCAGCACCAGGTTCATAGGTGATTATTAGGCTAATGGCACATGAACCTTTACAAACCTAGCCAATAATCCTCTTGTGAATATGTCACATTTTCTTCAGGCCTGGATCAGAGAATGCCTTGTAGGTCAGGCATAAGTCCCCTCTCAATAAATGATATGAGATGGAGTAAAAGAATTATGCCTTTTGTCAGTCTGCATCAGACATGTGCCTTACAATTTGCATTTTTTAGTGAGAAACCGCTAGGGCTGCTCCAATTGGCATAAGTGCCTGGTTAGGTACATGCAGAAGGGCACACAGTACTCAGTTATGGGCCTGATGAGGGCCAAGTGCAATGGCACTATGACTTCTTTGATCTTGATGCCATGCCTTTACTTATAAGTTGAGCCACCCAGAAGGATTTCCGAACTACCATAGCTACCTGGTAGTCAAAGTTGTCATTATCTATTTGTGTTCCTAGGTCTCTCACCACTGGGACTACTTTTTGGGGTGTGCTGTCAATATTATAACTTGTAGGGATATCTGATTTACCAAAGTGAATGATTATGCATTTTTAGCATTTAGTCTCAGACCGTCATTCTGGCACCAGTTGTTTGTCATTTTTAGGCCTGTTTGTAGGATGTCAACATAATTTTAGGATTCAATGATTGCTCCCAAGTTACAGTGGTCAGCAAACATGGTGAGCCAGAAGCTCTCAACATTGGCCCTCTCTTCACAGAAGTATATGCCAAACAGAAGAAGTCATAACAATGAGCCCTGTGGGACACTGCTAGTAACAGGTTTCTTATTAGAAGTGGATTCAACTGTCTGAACAACATGTTTCTTCTCAGTGAGCCAGTTTAGTATCCATCTGATGATCTAGGGGTTTATACCTAACTCAGTAAGTTTATCTAACATCCCTGAGTAGGGGATTGTGTCAAAAGCTTTGGTCAGGATTAGGTAAGAGGTGTGTACCATTTTACTCTTATCCATGGCCCTGGGGCCTTTCCCAAAGAAGTCCACCAGACTGAGCAGGCAAGACCTCTTTTTGAAAAAAAACAAATTGGGTCTGGTCCAGTGTTTGGAGATTTCTTATGTCATTCTTGATCAGGTCCATAATAATTATCTCCATGGCCTTGCAGATAAGATGGGTCAAGCTTATGAGTCTGTAGTTCCCTCAGCCAGTTTGAGGGTCTCCCTTTGGCAGAAGGATGACTGTTGCTGTCCTCCGTTCCTCTAGAGCAAAGCACATCTGGAGGCTGTGGTTAAAGAGGGTTTCTAGTGGCCCTGATAGATTCTGTTTGAAGCTATTTAATAAGCATCCTGGAATATTGTTGGGAAACATGGAGGCTGTGTTTTTTGCTTTTCTGAGTGCAGTAAGGCCCTGTATCCTCATATTTACCAGTAGGGGATGGCTGCGGGTATTTCTTTAGGTTGGTAGGATGTGATAGGCACAAGAAAGGTATTTTGTGACAGTGCTCATCTGCCTCATGCTTATCAAATACTTATCATTACTATCTTACAATGACTCAAAATATGAAAAGCAAAGAGTTACTTTCTGACCTCAGAACTCTTGTAGTAAGCACAATACAAACATGTTTACAAGGGTCCCTATTAGAACCACGAAAGTTTAAAAAAATCGAACAGCTAAAATGCCGAATATTCCGCTACTTGAGATCAGTTTTCTGAGATCGCAGTACAGGGAAAATTGGAAAACCTGCCCTTTCCTCACTGTAATGTGATGTCAGAGTTGGTACATATAATTAGCGGGGAGTGTGGGGGGGTGCATCCACCCACAAAACAAATTTTGGGTAAATGAATATTTGGCTTTTAGCCATTCAATTTTTCAAACTTTTGTGGTTCTAATAGGGACCCTGTTTACAACACAAAGCAACTCCATTACATTAACTTAGGATAAGGTTGTTAAGAAAGGACTGGCTAACCCCCAGCAACACAGCCTAACCTGTAGAAATTGCAAGGGTGCAGATTCCAAACACTTTAGGCCCAGTGAGACAGCATTCACTGATGACAATGTATTAGTAATAGGTATGTCTTTTGTCAAGCACGCAGACACACCCTCCCCAGGCTAGATATAAATGGGGTAATAGTCAGCTGTCTTTCTGTAGCTTGATTTTGGGATATTGCATATGTGTTTGGATGTCTCCATCCTGGTTATCTGGTTCTGCTATACATGGAGTGAATGACTTTAGGCACTCTACCCAGAGGTACATGCATAAGGATACCATTGAGACTTCTTTGCAGGTAACCAAGGCAGGAATCACACTAGCCTCGAATGGCATTTTACTATCACCCACAATTGTGTGGACATTCTAAGACAAGATAATTGGCTCTAATAATTGGCTATGTAGCTTGTACCATTCTAGTAGAATCCTGTATGTTTCAGCTTAGGAATAAGAAATATGGTAAGCCCTCTTGATCTGCCAGAGATGGTCTTCACTTCTTAACAACGCTTTTGAAGTCTGTCTAAATCTGTGCTGCCTCATAGTGCCTTTTTAGGCAGATGCATCTGCTGGACATCCAAGTATAGTGATGTTATTACATTACTTAACACCATGAGTTTGCACAATAAATGCCCAAACCTGAGGCCATCCAACAAACTTAATACATTCATATATGTGCTGTTGCAGAGACATGATTTCAAGCAATAAAAGCCTACCCTCTATTTCTGCATCTTTCATACCTTCACTTGTGGGAAAGCGTCAGTATTTGTCAGGGACATAATCACATTATGACTGACTCCTTAGGACACCAAATTTTAACTTCTGTGTTTTAAGATCACCCTAAATATGATTAATTATTGCTTTACTGTTAAATATTAACATTAGAAGTATCAAGAATAAAATGCATGGACTTCATGCTAATCTCTCCATGTACTCACCTGACATAGTACTATTAACAAAAACATGGCTAACACCTGATACTTATGATAAAGAAATCCTATTCCCTGGATACAGTGTTATTCAGGAAGTCAGGAAAGGAAAAAGGGGAGGTGGTGTGGCTATACTTTTCAAAAATCATCTGAACTTAGAATTATCCACTCCAAATCCCCCCCAGTTTTGACACAGCTGAGGTATTTTTTTTCAAAACTTAAACTTAACTCTAAAAAGTGGTAAACATAATAGGAACCTACATTCCTCCTAGCAATAATATCCCCACTCTAGAACACCTACTACACTGGACTACAGAACATGTTTCACAAGAAGCAATAATTATAGGAGATTTAAACATAGGCTGGCTTACCTGTAACTCTCAGAACCCAACTAACCACATCAACCTCTATGGATTCACCCAAGTTATCAAAACTCATACAAGGATAGACAAGTCATCCAACAAATGGTCCATCCGTGGTTAGATATTAACTAATAGACCTACATCATCCACACAATCTGTCTCCCAGATAGTGTTAGTGACCATCATCCTACATTCCTCCTTAGGCAATGTATCTATCCACCTAAATCGACCACTTACCAACTAATTAGAAACAAAATGAACTTTAACACCAATACTTTCTTATCCACTCTAAATCAGTGTAACTGGGAACCCCTTAAACAAGTCTTCCTAGAGGATGTTGTCAAATATTTTAACTCTACCTTTCTAGACATCTTAAATACACAAGCACCCTGTAGATCCTTAAGAATCAAATCAAACTTTTCCCCATGACTTAGGAAGGAAACTAGATCATTATTAAAATCAAGGGACAAAGCCTGGATTCTGGCATAAACAATGGGAATACAATACACAAAACAAGCCTATCGGGAACTTAGAAATAAGGCAAAAAGACAGGTAAAACAGGGCAAGATACATTACTAACATGATGCACAAAACTAAAAACAAAACACAAAAACAGCCCTCAGAAATTCTGGTTAGCCATTAATAAAATACTCCAGCCTGGTAAAGCTAGCACTCCCTCCCCAATCACTGGCAATCCAGACAACATAGCCACCCAATTTAACAAATATTTCACCAAGACCATTTCAGCCCTCTCTATCAGTCACTTCCCCTCCACTACAAATACTGAACCAATATCTCAAAACAGTAACAGCAAACCAATATCTCATAACAATGATAACACATTCTCTTTTCAACCAGTCCCAACTGACCTAATATGAAAACTACCAAAAAAACTAAAATCCACCACACTAGCCACTGATAAACTTCCTGCTGACTTTCTCCAACTCACTGCCAACAGCATTGCTTACCCTTTATCTATTCTAATCATCAGATCTATTTCAGAACACCAAGTCTCTGCAGTTTGGAAGACATCATACATTATTCCACTTCACAAAAGTGGCAGTTCTACTGACAACTCCAAATACTGACCAATAGCTACAGTATGTTGCCACCACTGTCAAAAATATTAGAGAAATGCATACACAGACAGTTAATAGACTACCAGCATAATTACAATCTTCTATCCAACACTCAACATGGTTTCTACACCCACCACAGTACCACCACTGCTCTACTATCTTTCACCAACACACTAAACCAAGATAGAAACAATGGTCATATTGTATCTGTTGTCTTTCTTGATCTAGCCAAGACCTTTGACATGGTATCCCACAATAAACTAATTAAATCACTCTCTGAAGTGAATATAAGCCCACCATCCCTTTCCTGGTTTCTTGACTACCTCACTGGATGCCATCAAGCAGTACTATGGCAACAAACCCTGTCTCCCCTACTGCCACTTACCCTAGTTGTACCCCAAGGGTCCATACTAGGTCCACTACTTTTCTCTATCTTTACTAATAAGCTCCATAGTTCTACACCACTAGCTACTGTGATTCAGTATGCAGATGATTCCACTTTGATAATCCCAGCTTCCACTATAACAGAGTTACAGTCACTAACACAAGAATCATTTACTACAGTAGGAACCTGGCTAAGCAATGCCAAGTTAATCTAAAACCAAACTTATGCTTTTCCATCCTAGCAGACCACCAATATCCCTTCTCCTTTTAATATCACATTTAGAAACCACACTATCATCTCACCTGTAAGCCACATCAAACTCTTGAGAGTCATGACAGATACCAACCTAAGATTCGATATCCACATCTCACAAACTATAAAGAAATTTCACAAAAAACGTGGAGTGCTATCTAGAAATAAAGAGTACCTTATAAATACCAGAAAAACTACAACAGTTCAAACCTATCTCATCTTATATTTCCTTTACACCTCACCTTTTCTCACTAATCTTTGAAAAACAGACCTGACAAAACTAGTGTCCTGCTATAACAAAATTGCTATAATCACCACAGACTCCCATTTCTGGGCAGATCATTGCACCGCACTTAAACAACTCAAGTGGCCTGAACTCCCATGACTCTTATTCTACATTCAGTTAATCATGGTGCATAAGATGCTCTGCCAACCACATAAAACCCCTGCCCTAGAGAACTTGCTGCATTCATATTCCAACAGGACACTCTGCTCTAATAATAAACCCCTACTAAGAGTAACCAAATCTAGTAATACTGCTGGAGACTCCCTTTTCTCCACCTTCATAGCTAAAACCTGGAACAAGCTGCCCTATGTTATAACTTCCAATACCAGTCTACTTCATTTCAAAAGAACACTAAAAACTCACCTAACTACCACATGGCTATGCTCCTGCACTAATTCAGGATGATCTCTCACTTTACTTCCCTATCACCTATCTCCTAACTTTAAGAACTCTGCCACTCTATCACTCATTTAGCAACTGTAACACTATCTTTACCATGCAGCAAACATTACTAACATATCTGCACTATCATAAAACTTTAAACTATATTTGATGCTTATTAAGAATGTTTAATTCTTGGTCCAGTCTACAGCCTAACAATATCATACCATTGTAAATAGATATTTACATCCTATACATGATATCTCGGTTTATATATGTATATTACTAACTAGGTACATATGTCTTAGCATACTGTAAGCTCATTATTTGTCTTTCATTAAAAACATGTTATATCCTGTATTAATAAGTTTGTATCACAATGAGTATGTATGTTTGTATTTGTTACCTTTTTATCTATTGTTTTATGTGGAGCTTTTCTCCCTGGGCCTCTGGTGGAAAAGGACTTGTGTTCAGTCGAACTTTCCCAGTAAACAAATATAAAATTAATAATAAATAAAATAACCAAAGGAAATTGGCTAGAAGGAGCAGATGAGAGAACTAACAATTATAAAATAATTTATTTTACTAAAAATTGAGCATTTCCTTCTCTGTCTTTGGGACTTCATCAGATGTAAATCCCAAATCATTAAGATGGCTATTTATAATACAAATTCATTAAAAACAACCAACCACTAAGCCACATTTAAATTACCACCCATTACAATAGTTCATTGATGATTTGGCAAATTAAAACATTGGCTAGGCAATTTGTGTGTATTTTTAGTTCTACTGATAAGACATACCTCATCTGCCACAACTTAGTGAAAACATTTAATTGTATTTCTAAAGCTTCAGCTATATTCAGAATTTGCATAGAAGCCCTAATGGCTGAATGTCCATATAAATAGTCTATATAATAAGAGAAGGAAATTGCTTAATGCTCAGAAGTGGCCTCATTCTATTGATTTCAACAGCATATTTAAGCACACTAGGAAAGAGTGTAAGGTTGTCATTAGAATGCTCAGTGCCTACTACGAACATACAAAATAGCCACCAAATCAAAACTAACTAGATATTCTTTCCTTAACTGTCTCAGGAATTTAAGAATCGACACTCAGAAATGTTCTATGTTGGTCCACAATAATACTGGCCATTCTAACTGAAAGGAAATAGTTAATATCCTAATTAGCAAATTTAGTGCAAATGTTATTCAACCTTCTAGAAAATGGTCTTAAACTAAATGTGAAAAATATAGTGTAGTTCATTTTGGCAAACAAAACATTTCAGTATCATAGTATATAGGTGACACACCTTGTTTAGTCACACACAGTCATAAGGGATACTTGCATTCCTGTTGATATTCTCTCATCTTTCAACCATCATGTCTCTGTTATTCTGAAAAACCTTCAGTCAGGCTTATCTAATTTCCAATGACATTTTCTCTGCATCAGATAAAGTTTTATTCCCCTTTACTCATCACACTCACTGTTGAATATAATTTTCCTTTCTGCATGTATTTTTCTAAACATGTTAGTGAACTTAACAGAATCCCAACTTAAAAATGATCAGTGGCCTTATGACCCTAAGTTATCTGGATAGACTGGCAACCAGTAATTTCCATTCGGTCTGTTATAGACTACTCTGCAATGACCTGTGTCTTGCTTTTTGAGTCATGAAAAATCCAGCTCTCCTTGATCTCTTACTTTATTGCAGATCAAAAGATTCCTAAAATACATGGGTAAAAGAGCTAAACCTTCAGCAATAAATAATTTGGGATGAAAGATTTATTTTCCAGTATACCCCCATATTTGGATCAAATTCCCACAACATGTCAAGCAGAGTAACACCCTTGCTACCTTCAAAGCAAACCTAAATAACTGAATAGACAGTGTAAAATTTTCGCCCAGCCTTTTATTCTCCCTCCTTGAAGCTGAAGGTAGCTTTTAAGTAAGACTTTTAGCTCACTTTATAATGGTCTATACACTTTTTGCCTAATAATTTACTATGAACCTATTCTGATACCTGCTTCTTTCTCCTTTAACAGCTTACATATATCTTTTTCTGAAATGCAAAAGTTAGTATTGGAACTCAATGACTGACACTGCACAGTTTATATGATTTGGCAAAGTGAATCTATGCAAATTAAGAAAGATTGGGGCACACAAGAATAATTAATAACTCTCAAAGCAACAAAACAGGCAGGTAGAAACAGCAAACTGGAAGCTGGAAGTTGATGAAAACAATGAAAAAACAGGATCCAAACACCAAATCAATAACTCTTTTGCATGGTTTACTAAGAAAGTAAATTACATATAACTGCTGTAGCATACTTAATGAGTGTTCATCAACAATAGCCAGACATTGATATTGTCAGAATCATGGTATATACCCAAGTAAAGTAAACTAAAGATACATGTGTATAATTAATTAAGTGCATTTATTAAAGCATTAGTGAAAATAAAACAATAATGAATAATGAATGTTAATATCAATTGTAGCTGTTCAAGTTAGTGTAGCAGACTTGTTCAATATCACATTATGCTCAGACGTGGATCTGTATATTAAATATGTTAGCATACAGTGATGAGTTACAAAGCTCTTAACTTTAAAGCATAACTACTATTAAAAATCATTTATGAAGTCAGTATAAATTGCTGAGCAAATTAACTATTTATTTTCGGTCACCACAGATTTTTTTTTATCACAGTCTACCATTTTTAACATGCTTATAAGCAGCTATCCCTTTCAGCTAAGCATGTATTTTCCTAAATTAGATCTCCGGTTTATTTCTTAGATTTCTGGCACTGCTGTATACGAGTTTAATGTTTGCTTTGTTCATGTGTTGATTGCATTTGGTTATGTTTTCCTACTTATCAAATTTTCATTTTGTGCCATTTCTTTTGTAATGCTGCATATTAGTAAGCACTATCTACTTTTTGAAATACTATTTATTATTTCAAATTAAGTAGTCAAAGTAATTATCTACAATGCTGCTTTTATTAGCATTGCCCACTTTCTAAAATATCAGTTGATTAAGTTGTATGCAGTTACTCTATTACTCTCTATCCTTGGAATTCAGAAAGGGTTACTGTGAGTGGTAGGTTACTGTGAGTGGTAAACTCTGTCATGAGCAGACAAATTGCCATGGAGGACAGCCCCTCCAGTCATGCTCCAGGTTAATAATGCATTCCTAGGGAGTGGGTAATGCTAAATAGCTATGTCCTTCACCCAGAACTGCCTAAGGTAAGTGATTTACACTGATGATTCAGACAGTCGCTCATCTGTGTAAATTAGCACAGCTGGCCGTATTAATTAAGACAGCTGTTTAGTAAAGTGCAACTAACAAAGGGAGTATTATCAACATTCAAAGAAACTTATAATCCCTGACACGACAGGAACAATCTCTGGATATCAGCTCCCTCTGAAAGAGGTCAGATAAACCATGCACCCACATGGACATCTACAGTCTCGGTCCCCTACCTAACCCCCCTACTGCAGCCATCCAGACAGAAACATACACACACACACACACACACACACACACACACACACACACACACACACACACACACACACACACACACACACACACACACACACATGCATCCTAGTTCATTCATATTCCTGAAGACTCACACAGACACCACCCTGCATATCCATACACACTCCACAAATTAACTGTTGAATGCTGGTAGTACTTTCTTAGCTGCATGGAAAGTGCTTAGCAATAACTTTTAAGCAGCACTTTTACAAGTGTGCACTTCTGTGGCCTCCTACCCACCGTTGTAGTGCATGCACACTGTAACAAACCGACATCACCCCCCAGCATCCCTACCTAGAGAGCTACAGTGCAAGACATTACTCCAAGTGGAGCTGCTGCACTGGGTATTTCCCTGCTTCCCCTGCCTGGAATGGTTAGCTACTGCTCACTTCCATAACTCCAAAACCTTTTCCAATTCTTATGCTAACAATCAAGCCTGTGTCATCTGAGACATATTAACAACCAACTCAAAATAAAATTAAGTGGAAAATACTCTCCAAAAGTCAAGAACCAATACTGCCTCAATATGCTAAGATCATCCTAGGAGGAGACATTCACCATAATCCTAGCCCCACCTATCACAACCAACATCAAGACAATTCCCTTCTACACACTACCCTAACCTGTAGTTTTCTAACACTACCCCCCACACACTTCTAAATTTGATGCCATAAATATTAGGAGCGTAAGAAATAAAACTACTGAGTTAAATTCCTAGATTACCCAACACAAGTCTGATACTCCCAGTATCATAACATTGCTTAAACACATCATAAATGACACTAAAGATGGTGGTATTGCTCTAATATCTCCCAACAACTATCAAAATTTCCTCTACAGCAAGCCAATACCAAACTTCAGTTCAGCAGAGCGTCTTATTACTTTCCTGAAAATAAATGAATGTGTATTACTGTTCTTTATGTCCCTCCAGATGACAATGCGGCTATACTGGAAGATATCCTACATTAGATATCCATAACAATTCCACAAGAAAAAATACTACTAGGTGATGTCAATATCAATTGGTTGGACATAACCTCTAACTCCCCTATATCTAGCATAGACTTATACTCTGTCACACAAATAATTAATAGTCCCACACATTATAGCAAGACATCAAATTCTTTATTAGACTAGGTGCTAGTATCAGACCTTAGTGAACATACCACCATGGTACAATGTCAGATTTTCTCTTAGTGACCATCTTCCAAATGATCCAACTATACATCTCACACATCCACTCAAACATTATGTTTATAAAAAAAAAAAACATACAACCTGTCTAAGTGTAACCAAGAAATATTCATTATTACCCTAACATTTATTAACTGGAACATCCTAAAACTCCTCCCCTTAGATGATGCTGCAAATGAAATCAGTACAACTATCCTAAACCTCCTAAATAGCATTGCACCCCTAGAAGGAAGAGACTAAGCACAGATAATATACTCTGGCTATCCAAAAAAGTAGACTGCTAATGCAAGATAGAGAAAAAGTTTGGAAAGAATGGCAAAAGTATAAAACAAATGCACTATCTCAAAAACTTCAGAGTGTTCTGCAACTATACTATAAACTAAATAAATGAAGACATAAGGACTATACTATAACAACTTTCAGAACACTAGTAAACAGGACCCAAAACATTCTGGTCAGCCATGAAAATCTTACATGCTGGACAGAAATTCAACCCTAATCACTCTCTCAATAACTCACCTCTCAAAACTGCAATAGAATTCAGTTCCTATTTCATACATAGTATAATGTGCCTAACCAAGGACTTCCCAACATCTAATCTCAACTCTGCTCAACAGCCACATGCCACAGCATCCACTTTCACCCTTCAAATCTGTGCCCACATACTGTATAAAACTACCCTTAAACAAAGTCAAACCATACCCTACTTCAGCTGATAACTTCCCAAGTGAGTATCTTAAAATAGGAGCTAAATAGCATTGCTAGCCTGTCACACATTCCCTCTGAAAAAAATGCTCATTATCCCTTTATACAATGGAGGAAATTCAGCAGCTATCACAGACATTACATCTAAAGCAATCTTGTCCCCTCTCTCCAGAATACTTGAAAAATGCATTAAAAGTCAATTGTTAAAGTATCTCCTGCAGGAACTGCTATCCACCACACAACATGACTTCAGTCCCTCCCACAGTACTAACACTGCAATTCTAACTTTATAGATACTGTCATTAAACCTGGAGATAATGGCAAACTAGTCTCTTCCTTATTTCTATACTTATCCAAAGCCTTCAACACAGTTTGTCACAACAAACCTGTACTTCAAAAGTCCTCACCAGATCTCTCTCATCTCACTCTTTTATGGTTTAAAAGCTACTTGCCCAATAGGTATCAGTCAGTAAAATGGCACTCATCCCTCTTTCTCTACTTCTGATTCACTACTTGTGTGCCATAAGGATCTGTCCTTGGTCCCCACTTCTTTAACATTCTCACCAACACTCTCCAGACATCCAGAAAACAAGCCTCCCTAACACATTACACCATTACACATAAAACACCACACTCATATGTACATCAAACATCCTGGCACATTACCAAAACATTGCTCAGAAAACTTCAATAGTTACTGAAACATGGCTTTGTAACTCACAAATCTCACTCAACCCCCCCCCCAAAAAAACTGCTTATTTTTCCCCAAAATCCCTTTCTCATGAAAAAAAAATGAAAATCCTGTTTTTAATAATACGACCAATAAAGGCACTTCTCAAATTGTTAGTGATGGCAGTGGATGATATTCTTAAATTCAACTTGCATTTAAAAATACATTAGAATACAGTCATTGAAAACCAGGGATGCTTTACAGAGCCAAAACCTTTCTCACCAATGCAACTAAAACTACACTTGCCCCTACTTACCTCTTCACCTTAATACTTTATGGTGCTCCCATCCTTACTAATCTCCAGACATCATAAAAAGAACAACTGGAACAATAGTATAATATAGTGGCTAAATTTGAAGCAAACATCCCTTTTGGATCCTACCACTGTATAACACTAAAAAGCCTAAATTGCTTAGAACTACCCCATCAGCTAACATATACACAGCTTCTTACCACCTATAAAATTATCCAGCATCCATATGCTTGTCGAACACTAAATACCATTCTATACCACAATGTTCCCAATTGGTCATTATAATCTAATGAAAAAAAAACTCCTCTCTGTCCACAAACCTATCAAATCTGTTGGGCACAGCCTGTACTCATATCATGTGGTTAAGGCCTAGAGTTCCTTACCTCTTTAAATCAGGTCAATACCCTCCCTCCCTCTGGTCCTTTAAAACCATTCTGAAAGGCTTTCTAGCCAAAATGTGGCTCAGTTCTTTCTCAAACTCAAGATAAACTATATTCCTAAATACGAACTGTTATTCGTTCCTTACACCTACTTACTCTCCCTTCTTCACTCATTTCATTCCTTCAATCTATTTCTTTCTGCTGAGTCTATTTCTAACTGACTTACTGGTTGGTAATCTGAGTACCAGGAGGGTGTGGGGGTTGGGGGTTCTAGTTACTCATTAGGCTTACTCCTAATATTGGAATGATTTGAGGTGGGCTTCTCATTGTATGTCCTAGGAAGAGCAGACAGGTAATCTTGTATTTACATTAGTATGAAAGGAGATAAGCAAAGACAGATATCTTTATATATGTGTATGATGTCGTTGCCTTTCAGTACACTGTAATGCATGAGGCCGATCTAAGTGCCACATATACCTAATTGGTTATCATTGGCTATGATAATGCACACTATATAAAGTGGTGCTGCAGTTACAAACAGGATCCATAATGTAATAATTAACAGATATAATGAATGTCTATGACAATATTAGTAAAGGTATTCCTTGCTATGAAATACAGCATAAAATACATATCTTAGATTCTTCTTACTCAGGCATTAATAGTACACGTTTTTAAACTGCTGAAGTGAGATAAAAATGAACTCCCATACTATTTCAATAGATTGGCAATTATGGAATAAACAAGAAATATTTTGACTACAAAATTATCTATAAATAAATGTGCACTACAACTAAATGCATGCTAAACACATTGTTTGGACAGACTTAATGATGCTATCATTTTTAACAATATCTGCTCAGAGTTTTGAAAAAATTACACTTTATTATTTTTTTTTATTTAATCCAGTGTAATTAAATGTAAAAGGACACTGTTTTTTAGTGTAGAAAGCAGGCAGTTTCAATCTGCATTCTACTTGCTTTGTAATAACCTTGGAAATGTAGTGACACCAGCTTATCTGTAAGTTTTAACAGTGGTGCCCTGGTGTAATAAGCAGTCATCCCACTAGCTAAAAGAACGGAGTTGCCTTCTTCAGTCTTGATACTAAAGATACCCTTCACTGCCTTCCATCAAAAAATCAATTTCCTCTCAGTACAATTGAAGGGAAGGCCAAAAGACCTTTCTCTGTTATTTTAAAGAAATAGCTGCCAAAAAGCATAGATTTCATTCAAGTAGCAATCTCTAACAAGAGAAGGTTTATCAGTGCATTCAGAAATCATTTAAGTTTTATGACATTTTAGGTATATTAAGCAGCTTAAATATTCCAGATTAATTGGCAGACCGTCTGTTCTATACATACTTGCTATGCCCCTGTGAGGACAGATGCTTAGATTAGGTTTCAGAAGAACAGATTTGGCATTAGAAATGTTCTTCTGTATAGCAATATTTGTCTACATTTTTGCTATGCTAGGGCTGAACCTATAGCGGCCAACATATACATATTTGTGTTCAGCCTGTGACTTCTGCTTCTAAGTGGTAAGCAGAAATTTCAGGTTTTCATCTCTGCCACCTTCTAACACAAACATACATTTAATTATGTCAGTGACATTCCCTTAGTAATGTTAGGTTGAGAGAATAATTTATAGGAAGAAATACGCAGTCCATTACAAAAGGATTTTTCAGCTGCAGGCAGCCCGTTGTTGCCTCTTTTCCTGAAATGATACAGAAAAGCGAATGATATCTACATGAGAACTAGAATGGGGAATATGACTAATAGAAAGGAAATTGTCTACCATTGCCCCTGTGGAAAATATTACAGCTTTCTTAAATCAAAGACTTACTTTCATTGTGGATTTAAAAAGGGTCTGATCTTAATGTAGAAATAACGAGCACATCTTTTAAAGTATACCTGAATAAGGTCTTAACAATGAACTTGTGTCAATCTCCAAGAAAATTCTACTCGCCTCACTTCCACCTCCTGTTTTAACACATTACAGTGCCTGTTTATATTTGCATTAATAATTCCAAAACCATGTTACACACAAGGTACTGGAAAATTTTATCTTGAAGCATACATGATGGCAAACACAACTGTATTGATATATGACCTCTGTCGATGGATATTTGTTAAAAATGTAAGGTGATAACTTAGAGCTTTACTGGGGGGAATGAGTTTAATACACATGCCTCCTGTTTATTTACCCATTTTGCCTGTTTCATTTTCAGTTTTTGTCTTCATATGGGAAGGTTTGCCCATTTTGCTATAACACATAAGCGACAGACAAAATGGCAGTGAGTGAGTAAAATAAAATATCCCATCACTGTTCTTAGGACTTTGAAGACATTTTTTAGGAAACCAAATTCACAGGTAGCTGACCAGACTCCAGTCACACTATCATGGCCTGGATTTCATATAAAAGATTTGTAGAATCATATAGTATGATAAACATAGATTGTCAGTCAGCCACTCCATGTTGTTGCAGTGGCATATGAAGGTGCAGACCTGACATGTCATGAACATCTGGCACAGCTCTGTCATACTTCTGCTACACCTGCGTAGTCTGACATCATGTTTCCCTGGAGTAAAGAAATATGCGCATGGAAATTGCTGTTTGGGTAATTAGGAGGAAGTGAAACTTTTTTCTATTGAAGACCTTGATCCTGTCAGGTGCACTCTACCAAGCAGTGGCTAGTGGGGTAAGGGTTGACGTACTGTACCAGGAATGTACTTAAAATGTTAAAATAATGCAAAAGAAATCCAAAATCACATTTTAATCCAGATAAATGGCTAATGAGGGGACACTGATGCAGAAAACAGCTGTAAAGGCATGTAGATAAAGGAAAAAGCATTTCAATAACATGAGCTTTTATTCACTATGATGTCAGAAACATTTAAATCATCACCCACAAAACCATTCAGCAGCATCATACCAGTCTTGTTACTTTGGATCTGTACATTCGTGAAAGTGCCTGGGTTTATCCACATATAAAATGCTCCATGGGGAAATCTGTACCTGGGTATGTCATATTCTAACAGCCCAGTCTTGATACTAGAAAAACAATGACTAAATACAAAATGCATTGCTCTGAAAGTTTCTGCTTTCATGTGTGTGTGTGTGTGTGTGTGTGTGTGTGTGTGTGTGTGTGTGTGTGTGTGTGTGTGTGTTTGTGTGTGTGAGCACATGTGCATGCATGCTTATGGGCTAATTGACTAGGCTCAAAATGACCCACAAGGGTAATTAGCCTAGTATTAATCTATGAACTCTCTTATACCTATAATTTTCTTGGGTGGCGAAAGCCAGGGTACCTTTTTGGCTAGGCTTATATAGGCCCTAGGGCCAATAGCTTAGTACCTACCTATGAACCTATGAACCTATGCATGCATATGTATGCGTCTGTGCATGTCTGTGGAACAGTGTATCTGCCTGTATAGTTCTGTAAGACATTCATACTGATGTCAATGTGGTCTTTGTTGTGCTTAATGAACATGTGTAATAATGTATAGTTTCTCAATGCAGTATAAGATTACATGTAACTACCCCAGTGGGTAAACCTCTATCTAGATACAGCAATCAATGGGGTGGTAATTTAAAATAAGGGTGAACAGAAATTCAGAAGCATGCATCGTGCTATGAAAGTCTCTATCCCAGAGAAAATCCTTGCTAGAAGTATTTTGTGAATGCCATTATGAAAACTCATTTTCAATCAAATAACATTTACACTTCATTTTTTGTAAGTAACTGATCTAGACCTCAAACACAGGAACTTATACGAATTGCCAAGATTTGCTACCTTGTATGGTAGCCAGGTCTATGTGATGTACCATGAAATAGACTGGCACTGTGGCAGCAACATGGACTTTGAAGACCACTGTAACTCATGACTTTTGAAATTCTCTAGAGCCCCCTTGATTAATACTGTGAATTATTTTGGCAACACCATTTTTTACTCATAAATTCATAATTTCAACAACAATGTAAAAATAACATGTTGAAATTTCCTTAGCAATGTTTCTTGCACTATCCATTGTGGAAATAAAATAAGAAATTTCTTCTTGCATTATGTTACTTAAACTATGCTAAAGCTCAACAAATGCATTACTATTTGAGCAATTAAAAAAAATGCTTTATTTAAGCATGATTGTTCCAGTCTCTATAGCACTATTCTCTTTATGGGTTATCTGCTAGGGTCACTGACTCATTTGCTTCCTTTCATATTGAATAAGAAATGCTTCACTTCAAAGATGCTTCAAAAACACATAACTGTCCTTTGCATCCAGAGAAATGTTATATATACCTATCTATATATTTATACATACACATAAATATATATATATATATATATATATATATATATATATATATAGAGAGAGAGAGAGAGAGATATTAGATATAGCTATGTATATATATATATATATATATATATATATATATATATATATATATATCTATATATATATATATATATATATATATATATATATCTATAAAAAATATAGGTTCATAGGAAGCCTGGCAGCACAGCCCAACCCAAACTGTGTCCCTATGTATCATGGGCATTTATTATGAGGGGCTATGATAGTTGGGAAGTTTCTAAAGGTTATAAGGAAATATCTTGGTTTGAGCATAGTTACTGTTTGCTTCTGTCCATTAGAAACATGGCGGTCAGACCAGGGATGAATGTCTGAGTTCACATCTATTTTTCAAGATTACATTTAAATAGGATTAGGGATGGATTTTATTTTGTGTGGACGGGGAGCCTGTTCCAGAGTATACAGCTTCTCTGAGACACGTATTTGTCTTTCCAACATGTTCTATTTAAGTCTCAAGCAAGATTTAAATCCTTGGATCTAGTGGTTCTGATGTTATTTATTTTGTGTATGTGCAAAAGGTTCATGAGAGCTGCGTATAGTTAACAAAAACAAATGACCACGGACTTTCTTTTTGCAGGGTAAAGCAGTTGTGCTTCAGCTACTTGGTGGTTAGAGCACGGTACTCCCAAAATGATATGAAGATGCTTCTTCAAAGCCACAGCTGTGACAAGGTTCATCAATGACAGTTAACATATGCCCAAGGCTTTAATCCTTGGTTTAGAGAAACCCAGTCCTCTAACAATACAAATATTGTTTCTCACAGTTTATGTAAATATCTTTCATTATACTATGACTCCCTATTACTATTTGAAAACGTGCACGCTGATTGGCCCAGCCCAACCAGCGTGCCCGTGGTAAAGCCCACAATATACCAACGGAAAAAGGTCAGATCGCCTAGACTTTTTTCCGTTGGTATGAAGTGCCCCAAAGCTTTTTTTTTTTTTACAATTAAAAAAAAAAAGAGAAAACAGAGCAATGGAGACTTTCTTTTCTCTGGTGCTTCCATTTCAAAGCATTGATGTACTGGGTATGCATGGGAACGCAAGTCCCATACGCATGCGCAGTACATCAAAATGAAGAAGCAGTATACCACAACTGGCGGAAGAACAGTAATCCGCCGTTATACAAAGACATTTAAGAAAAGTAAGTATTTTTTTTTTTAAGTAATGTCATTGAATAATAGCAATAACTGACTCCGTGGTTGTGGTATATTGAATATTTACCCACTGTTTTCTTTCTTTAATCACTCGGGTGACACCCTCATGATTAAACCACACCAACCATGGGCAAATCTTCAATATACCACACCATGTCATCGGTTATTGCTTTATTAAAGGAGTAGAGCAGCAAAGAGATGCTAAAGCAGTATTTTTAGCTTTTTTTTCACTTGTCTGTTTGCTAATTAACCCTGAAAGTGAACTGATGTGCTTCAGACTCTTTTCAGCCACAATATGGGAACAAGGATTGTATAAATGTAGGACATATATACAGATTTAAAGTAACCAGTCCATTATTATGCTTTTGGGAGGTGGTAAGGAACTACAGTAGCCAGAAAACAGTCCAGTGTTGCACACATTAGATTAATAGATTAGTATTAGGCTAACTGCCTTCTGAGCCATTTTAAACCTAGCCAATTATCCCTTGTGAGACTCAAACCCTGCACCTTGTGTTTGTAAGGCAAACACCTTAACCATTAAACTACCCTTCTTCTTCTTATTTCGGCTGCTCCCGTTAGGGGTCGCCACAGCGGATCACCTGTTTCCATTTCTTCCTGTCCTCTGCATTTTGTTCTGTCACACCAACCACCTGCATGTCCTCTCTCACCACATCCATAAACCTTATCTTAGGCCTTCCTCTTTTCCTGTTACCTGGCAGCTTCATCTTTAGCATCTTTTTCCCAATATACTCTGCATCCCTCCTCAGCACATGTCCAAACCAACATAATCTTGCCTCTCTGACTTTGTCTCCAAACCTTCCAACCTGGGCTGACCCTCTAATATACTTATTCCTAATCCTGTCCATCCTCGTCACACCCAGTGCAAGTCTTAACATCTTCAACTCTGCCACGTCAAGCTCTGACTCCTGCCTTTTTGTCAGTGCCACTGTCTCCAATCCCATATAACATAGCTGGTCTAACTACCCTCTTGTAGACCTTCCCTTTCACTCTTACTGGTATTCGTTTGTCACAAATCACTCCTGACACTCTTCTCCCCCCACTCCATCCTGCCTGAACTCTCTTCTTCACCTCTCTTCCACACTCACCATTACTCTGAACTATTGATCCCAAGTATTTAAACTCATCCACCTTTGCCACCTCTACTCCCTGCATCCTCACCATTCCTCTATCCTCCCTCTCATTCACACACATATATTCTGTCTTAGTCCTGCTAACCTTCATTAACCACCCTCCTAACCCTTTTATAGTGCAAAAAAGTCTGAAGAAATGATCCCCTAACTCAACAATTATGATGCATTGATAGCTTTCAGGAGCCTAGTTAACACTGGAAAAGAAAAAAAATATATTCTGTGGTTATCTCAAAAGACAGCTTAAAACACATGAACAGTGCTAAATACATGAAGAAATGGTTCACGACAGAGACTGCCCTAGGTATAAAGTCTTAATATATTCATTTAGTATCCTATTAAAACCAAAGCAGTGACTGTCATACTTCAGAGGACTGTCTCATCAAGCTTGCTGCTTTCTTTCAGTCTACATATTGTCTTTATCACTAACCTTTCCCACCGACCAAGAACACAAATAAACAATCATGACTTTATGACCAGCATTATTAATAAACATAGAAAACCCATCAATATAGCCATGTCATAAAACAAGTTGGCAGCATGATAGAACTTTCACCTACATCACAAGCGCTTTAATAAATTCAGCAACATATATTTCCCAAACTGGGCAGCATGTTGGACCACTTACCACACATATATTAGCAGTGTCCTACAACTCACTAACCACAATTCCATTCTGATAGGCAGCATAATATCTCTCACATGAGCCAAATGATAGAGCCAACTGAACTCAATAGGTGGTGGGTAGAGAAGGGCCCTACCTCTTTGAACAACTACTACTACAGCCCTTCTTCTGCCACCCAAACCCTGATGACAATTCAGGATGGGCAGATGAGTAACACAATCTGGAGTACCAAAGAGAACTACCCAGCCATTAACGTAACCTTGTATATCCTCCCTCCCTCTCCCCAAGTAGTGACTTCACTCACCTCTCCTCCCCCACCCCCATTAACCAATCTCATATAATCAACTAGTCTTGAAGGTAAGCCAAGTGGCAAATTAGTCTGCCAGGCAAACTCCATTTATCACTGAACTTTCCCACCAACCAAGAGCAAAAATCAACAGATGATCATAACTATGTGACCAGAAACATAGCAAAACAATACAACAACCTAGCAACATGATAGAACTCTTACCTTCATCATAAGCTCTTTAATAAATTTGCATCACATCTTTCCAAACTAGGCTGCATGTTGCACTGCTCACCACACACATATTAGCAGAGTCCTACTGCTCACTAACAACAATTCCACTCCATCAGGCAGCTTAATACCACTCACATGAACCAACTTAACTAAAAAATAGGAGGGGGGGCTAACACCTTGTACAATTAGTACTTCCCTTCTTCTACCCACTACTCTCATCAACAGCCTGCCCCCTCTTTAAACTTTTCTGACTATCTCCCAAGCACATTCTGCAAAAACAATGACAGCTGAACATTAAAAATATAACCTGATATCACTAAGACGTACACCATCTCTATAGAACTAGGCCAGATCATTATGTGCAAAATACAGGTGCTCAGGTGCAAAACACCCCAAAGCAGCACTCATCATAGCCACACTCTTATTAAGAAATCTGCTAGTAAGTTCCATTGTCTTTAACTTATCAGCACTCCTCCAAACCAGTCTGAAAAGTATGGCCAAACAAATTACCTTAGCTCCCAGAAACCTCTGACAATGCACTAATAAATCCCTTTACCTCTTTTAGGTATACTTTCAAAATCATTACCTCCAAGATGTATCACTAACCCAACTGGCTCTCCATATTGCTGTCTTAGCTGCTTCAGCACTGGCAACAAATGACATCACTATATACCTTGATGACCACATTACTGAAGTTGCTCACTGCACTGGATCTAGACCCAAATTCACAGCACTGTGTTTCTCCTCTGCTCTTCTAGCTTGCTAGTAAATAATAACGTGTCTCAACATCACTAACAGCTTCCTACCTGTAAAAGAAAACACATAATTAGTATTAAACTCATAAACATCTCCCTGTTAATACCCTTCATAATGTAACCTGAAAACACCCTAGAACACCATCACCCTGCCCTTTTAACAACCTCCACAGACCTAGCCTCCTCAGTCAAATGAAACACCCTACCTTTCCTGAAAGAATGAGTGGCATATTTATCTGCTTTTACTCCTTGCACTCTCAAAAACTTTCTAACCTGAACAACAAGTGCTCTAACATCTGCCCATTTCTCCTTCACATCACAAAAAACTATGCCTCCACTCACTTACCATATGTCTTTTTCTAAGCCCATGCCCATGTCAACAGACATAATAAATGCACTCCACTCCTTGTCAAGAACACCTGCTTGCCCTCACCCTTCTGATCAGTCTTTGATACTCTTATTCAAATCAACACACCTGCTGAAATAATTCTGATATCTTCCCACTGAAAATAACACAACAGCTGACTTACTCAAAACACCTCAGCTTACATGAAAACCAACAGGGTAGCCTACAGAACATAATAAAAATAAGTATATACCACCTTATGCAAGCCTGCTAACAATAATGAATACATATGCCAGCCTAATTGTAGCCTATGCCCTTCTCTTGATTGGGCCTTCTCCAGTCCTTTTAGTAACCACAATATTGTCCAGTTGTTAGTAGCATCCTGCAAGCCAGACAGTTATGCCATGGCACTCAACAGTACCAAGTATACCATGCAGTACAAACTGCCTCACCAACCTGCTACCTCTTCACCAAATACCTCATCCCTAACTTAGTCAACCAATGCCCTTTCTTTAATGGCACTTTACAAATTAAGTGCTTAAAAACCACCAAAGCCTTACCGCATGCCTTCCTAGCAGACTCAGGCCAGGATTGCTGAACCAACCAATTTGCTTTGCCTGTCTAATCTCCTACAGCTCTCCAGGCAGAATTGTGCAATTTACCTGTGCTTCAGGTACCAGCTGTAGAAATCTGATGAAAAGAAAGCAGGAAAAACTATCAGACAAAATATTGCACTGGCCAGAAATATGCTGAGCAGAAAAAGAAAGGTTAATGTTCAAACAAAGTAAAACAATCTTCCTGAGTTGCCCTTGCAATGACCTAAACATTTCTGTCTTCTTAGTCACCACCTGTGCTACTGCCAAGTTGTCAGAATGAAAAATTACCTTCCTGTTCCAAAAGTCCTCCTCCCATATTACCAGCAATGACCAAACTGTTATCAACTCCAAGAAGGTGCTATCTTTGTGATCCTCATCAGCCCACCCGTCTGGCCAGTCTTCAACAAACCACATGCCACAGACATATGCTCCCATATCCATCCCTCCTACTGTGGCTGTAAACAGGTCAGTGTCAGGCAAGGAAATGCAGACCTTTTGCCAAAAAGACAATCTGTTAAAGTGCTGAAGAAACTCCAACCAAGTAAACATGCCCTCTTTGACCTCCCTGTTTAAACTTACCCAATGATGCTTCTGAATCACATCCGTCAGCCATGGCTTTTCCAAATGTTTATCACAGACCCACTGCTCTGCATGTGACATGAAGGAGCCCTAAAGTCTCCATCACATCCTTAATTCTCATTGTTCTCTCCCAACCATTGACTCCACACTAGCTCTCACTTTCTGCACTTTGTCATCCGGCAGCCTGATCAATTCCAGGTTTGAATCAAACTTTGATCCCAAAAAAAGAAATAGTCTTAGCCAGACGCTCCATTTTGTCCTTAGTCAGTGGCACAACAGGCTCTGCACACAACTGCTTGAGCAGCTTCATCACCTTGTCAACTGCTTCCTTTCCGTCCCAGATCAAGAAACAAACATCCAACCAATGCACAGCCCACATGAAATCAGCACTCTGCTTCTACGAGGGCAGTGCCATACTAAATTTTTCAAAAGTAGCAAAGTGACTACACGACCCATAGGCATTGACTTGATGAAATAAAATGTCCCATTGAGATACATGCCCAAGACAGGCCAATCGTGCTTCTTCACCAGTAATAAGCTAGTGTAGAGTCAATAGTTAGGAGAGAAAGAAATGAGAATTAAGGATGTGATGGAGATTTTAAGGATCCTTAATTTCACATACAGAGCAGTGGGTCTGTGTTAAACATTTGCAAAAGCCATGGCTGAAGGATGTGATGCAGAAGCATCACTGAGTAAGGTTAAACAGGCAGGTCAAAGAGGGCATGTCTACTTGGTTGAAGTTTCTCCAGCACTTTAACAGATTGTCTTTTTGGCATATTCTCTATATTATATCTTTAAAAATACTGATCTTTTAAAGTTTCCTTTGCCTTTATATAATCACATTGTATATTCATTTAATATGATATCTCTCACTCCTATTGCATGTCTGTATAATACCTCTATTTGTTTTTAATTATTACATGTATCTAACAACTAGTTAAGATTTGTTAAGATTTGTATAATTTACTGTTGGAGCTTTTCTCCCCAGGCCTCCACTGAAAATGGGCTCCCTAGGCCCAGTGGACTTTCCCTGTAAACAAATGTTAATAAAATAAACAAATAAATAAATAAATAACTTAAAGGCTGACTCAGTATCCAACTTTCCCAACTGGGGATCTTTGAATAATTTGATAAAGTACACTGTTTTATCCAAAGATAAGTACTGAGCCTTCACATCTGTTCTATCAATATTAATGGAATCTCGTTCTGGGAATGACAAGTGATATATTAACCTAAATTCCACTCAGCAGTTCTTGGGAACCAAACCCAGAGGGGATATTTGACATTTACTGAATAAAGGGACTTCAAAGTGCCCTACTAAGCTAACACAGCCAACTCCCTGTCCAACGATGTCTGTACTATGTCTTCCTTCTTTAATACATATTTCAAGTTCTTATGAATATTAACTAAACCACCAACCTTACATTTTACAACAAAAGCATTTTGAGCCCCCTCCCCATCAGCTCCTGAACCACCTCTTTATCAGGGTAGCTCCAGAGAAGAGACTCTAACAGACTGACATTAATAAACTAATGTACAGGCACCCCAGTTGATTACATCGCAAAAGGGCAGGCACCCTTTGGTACCACTCAGCCACCCCCTTTCTCTTCCCTAAACTCCACAACATACTCTGCCACAGCACCATCCATTCTCAATCTTCCCAACACATCCTTCCTCCAACATTTGACTGCAGCATATTGACCAGCATAGCAATTACACAGATTCAGGAACTGGCATGTGGGCCAAGTGCGAACAGGTTTTCACTTTGCCTCCTATTCCCTCTGAGTGCTACTTGACTGCTCTGCTTCACCTGTCCATCAGGGTCTCCATTCAAGTATCAAGACACCTGTTCTCCTACACCAAAGACGTATCCACGGCCTTGAGCTTAAGAAATCATTGATCATACCATAGACATGTATTCCCTCCCCTAAGCCTCTGGGTCTCCCTAACAATTAAGAAGTAGGACAACAGTGACAATGCCTAGTGTGGCTTCTTTTCAACCATAATGACCATGAAATAAACAAATCTCAAGACCAAACTGTTCCAGGTTCTCTGCTAATACCTCCCTGTACCCCTCTTACCCAATCCTGCCAGGGCTGCCGTGAGATCCTTGATCCCAGGTGACTCTGACTTCCCCCTGCCATTGATATCCATCTGTATCTATGAGATCAAAAACTTCAACAAAATCATCTCACCAAATATTCTTTCTTATGACCAGCAGGAAATGTGCTGTAATAAAAAATGGCTTACTAATGGACCTACTATGCAGATAGAATGTAACCTAACATCTGAACTTGCTTCCTATACCTGACTTCAGGTGTCCTACACCTTGACTCCAGGAAATAATGGAAAGTACCTGTTCTCCCCCTCCTACATCCAATTCCCACAAACCTTCACTTCCCTTGTAGGCCTCTTACCTAAGTGTGTGCCACTGCTTTTGTCTCCAAGCAAACTCTGCAATCTACACCTATCACCTCAGCTCAAATCACAAACCAATATTATTAACTCAGCATTTGTCATAATATAAACTAACTCCCCTTGCCTTGGAAAAAGTATCAGCAACTACCTATCTCTGCTGAGCCATCGATTGCATTTTGTTTAGTATTTCCTGAAGCCTATCTGCTGCCTTCTATACTTCCAATGGCTGCTTTTTGGCCGCTGAAATTCGTGACCTTCTTGTCCGTTTGGGTCTACTTCCAGATACCTCTGTAACTTGCTACCTCTGATCCAGCTCGAATGGTATCCTACAGTTCCTACCCCTGTGTTCACACTCTTTGGAACAGCTCATCCACCTATTATACCAACTTTTGCCAATTCTCAGGTATATGCATATACACATGTAAGCATATAATGTGCAGTATAAAAAGTGAAATACAATTCAAATCAACAAAACAAACATCATACTGGGACAAATGAAGTCAAATACTGCAGAGACAGCAAGTAAATTACATCAGGTATACCAGGATATCTAGTGTAAAATAAATTGAAATAGATAAGTCTACCAATAACTAAGATGGTAAATAATTCAGGAACAGCAAGTTCAAGGCATTACAAACGAACGGTTATTTTTTTTGTTATTTTACTATTGTGAAAATCTGGATATTTTTTGTGTCTTAACATGGATGCTAGCTATAATTTATGTCGTATACTGTTAACATTGCTGTCTAGTCTGTTTTGCCTACTGTTATAAATATTCTATGTCACATTATCATTTGTATAGTTAAGTATTCATTATATGTGGTTTCCTCTTTGAGTATTAGCACTGATGAAGGCTATGTGCTGAAACCGGTATGCTTTTTTACACCTTGTTGGTGTTTGGAACCTATTTTTTTATGTACTTCCAGTTTTGATGGAGTTTTCTTCATATTGACCAAATATATTTTTGAATGAGAGCCTATTTGTGTGCTGGCCTGTTTGTGTTACTATATTCCTCTTTGAGTATGGGTCATGCATGAAAAGTGCCTTGTACATCATTACATATACCCGATTAACAAATACAAAAATAAATAATAAAAACAAGAAGGCTTACTATGAATATATGTGAGAAGGGGTTCCTCACCATATATTTATCTACTACAAAATACTATGGACATGTGAAATACACTACAGGTAGTGTAGATAAACGCTGAGATAATTCAAGTAAAGGAGTGAAATAATGTAGAGTAATTGAAGTATATTTAAACAGTTGCTTGGTTGTTTACTTCTGTTTCAAAAATAACTCAAACTGTGCCTTCCAAAGTGGAAATGAAAAAAAATGCTTTTTGTTTTGACCAGTAAAATATTATATACTGACATCCATTACAGTTATTAATCCATACTTTTAAAGAGATGATAAAGTGAGATATTAACTAAAAACGTACAAATATCAGTATGGTGAGCAGCTAGTTTTATGATTAGAGCAATATAAAACATTGTTGCTTCTGCAATATAATTAATTGTTGCTTCTGCAATATAAGACATTGTTGCTTCTAAAATTAGCCATTCTTGAAATATGATAGCTTTAGTTCACTAGCATTAGAAATTTTGTTGTGCAAGTGTCATTTGGTCATATAAAATGCTACAAGTGATTTTGAACATTAGATCATTTTAACTCTTTTAATAGAAAGAGAGTTGAACAGAATGCTGATGCCAAAGAAGTGGTTTACATCAGTCATTTAATATTATTTAATATAAAAGTTACTCCAAACGAAATTGTGACGAACCTTGCTTAGGCACAGAAGAAGGCATGGCAAAGTGGTTGGGAACTGTGCATAGAAGCAACTTCAGTAAGTGCATTTATTTACTTATTTTGTTCTATTGATAAATTTGATATAAGGGAGAGTGGGTATTTTCACAGGGCTCTTTTCAGCTTTAACCATAACAAGTGGTCATAGGCATAGCAATTGTCATGTTTAACTGCCAACTGAAATATTCTGAACACAAGCAGAGATTCTGCAATGGGTGGCTATCAATGGATTCTGTTGTATACATATACACATATTTTAAAACTAAGGACTGACATAGAGCCATATACAGTAAATGCAAATATAACAAATCAAATATGATCTATACTTCGGCAGCGATTGCTATTTTTCACTGCATGCAGAGAAAAGGCAAAAGATACATAAGGAACAATATTTCTGATGATTGGCACCTTCATTTGGCACAGTAAATAAGAGATCATGTGTTATTATATGTGAAGCAGAACATAAATAATGCTACATTTTTCTATGGATAGATAAGTGACATTAATTCTTTTTCTTTTTTTATCTTTTTATTTGTCTGAATTCAGTTTGATCACAGTGGAATCCTATTTTTGGAGTATCATTTGTGAACTATCTACTGTAAGAGAACTTCACATTTAACTCCAAATGATACATGAAAAGTCAGTTATTAAAACTGTCTAGAATTTCTGAAGACCTTGTTATACCAAGTTAAAATGACATTGCAGCATAACTGGTTTAACTGGTTTTGCATTAACATATGGGGGTACATTCAAACATCCTGGGATAAAAGGGTAATACTAGTAGAAGCTCAGGTACTGTTAGGCAAAGGATGTGCTATTTATTAGCCAATAGTTTATAATTCCACATGCCTCTGAAAATCAGTATTCAAGGAAGCCATTTGCACAGAGTTTTAGAGTACTATAGCTAGTACCTTTCAGACACACCTCTCAACCTCTTAACACAAGAAATCTGGACAAAGAAAAAGAACGGGGAGACAGAGGCCCAGTAATAAGGACACGTTTTAAATATTTCTCTCAGAAACTTAGAAAGTTCCTGGAATAAAAGATATTCTGTCAGCATGCATTTTTTGAATGATATAACGTGTGAAGCTCAAATATCTGTCATTAGGGACTTTGGTCCTCATTGATTTGCAAGAAAACCTGAGGAACAGACCAAAAAAGTATGAGGTGAAAATCTGGGCATTCTGCACAAATCTGGACAGCTGAGAGTTATGCTTTCAAAAGAATAAATAATCTTTAAATTGTTTATGCCAGTGCTGAAAGTCATGCATCTGGTAAAGCAAAATAGCAACAGCCAGTATTTGCGATATATTCTGTGAGGTAAGGAATTCTCATAGTAAACTAAATCGGATACAGAAATGAAAAACAAAGTTGTTGGTGATCTCAGAACTGGTGTATATATATATATATATATATATATATATATATATATATATATATATATATATATATATATATATATATATATATATATAATTATATTCCATTCCAGTCGCTACACAGAGCTTATGATACAAGCAGAGTTGGTGGCAAAGACTGACCAGAAAATTCAGTGCTTCATCTCTTGACTCATCTCTTGTTTTGAACAAGATGGCAAGCTCCTTAAACTCTAACACCCATGGTAGATGCTCCTCCACCACATGACCTGAGACACATTCATGTTTTTCTGGGAGAGAACCATGCCCTTTAATTTAAGGTTGCTAGTTTTCATCCCCAATAAGCCATACTCAGCAGTGAATCACTTCAGTTTGTATCATCGTATCTTAAAGTTAATATGAACCTATGAACCTATGAACATAACACTGCTGAAAAACCACAAAGATGCAGTCCTCACATGCCAAACAGGATACTTTCTAAGCCTGGGTATATCTTGATTTCCTGTCTGCAAAATTATGAAATTAATGACAGACACGATGCAGTCTTGGCAAATCCCTATGTCTGTTTTGAAAATGTTCAACTTAATGTCAGTATTACAAACACAGCTTTCACTCATCAAAAACAAGGACTAGATAGAAGCCAGCAGCTGTACTCGATTACTATATTGTATAGTATCTCTCATGAAACATTCTAGAATGTAGAGACATATGCCTTTTTTGTGTCAACAAAGTCGAAGACAGAACTGACAAACATCTGTGACATCCCTCCCAATATCTGTGCTAGGAGAAAGAGATTATCAGTTGTTACACAACCATGCTGAAATTTCACTGGTCTTATTGAATCAGAGATCCAGCTATTGGATGGAGTCGCTTTCCAGCACTGTTCCATGTGCTTGCCTAGGGAAACTGAGAAGTGTGATTCTTCTATATTTGTGACACATCCTCCTATCCACATTTCTGAAAATAGATACTATTACCCATGCTTACAAACCAAGAAGTATTGTCATAGACTTCCACACAACACTGAAAAGCTGTAAAGCCATGAAATCCAAACAATGTTCAGCATTTCTGCATTTCACACTGCATTTCATCCACTCTTTTAACATTTCCTCTCTGTACTTATTTTAAGGAGAACTTCACCCACAGACTCAAAAACATGTTAATTTCATCATACTTTGGTGTTTCCTACATTTTAACATTGCTCTGGGACTATTTACAGGTTTCTAAATATTTTTGTACATAATTTTTTAGTCTGACCATATGGGCTCTGGCATCTTGAAGTAATTCTGATTGTTTAGTCTGCCTCTAGGTATCCCACAATGCAGTGCTTGTCTGTAAAAAGTTACATCATGCAGACCTCTTTCTTCCTAAAGCTCCTGTCACTGCACTGATTTTTACATGCATGTACTTCTGTCTTTCAGTCAGCTAGTTTTAAATAACATTTCATGCCATTCAGTGACTAAATCACAAATAGTGCAAATGCCACAGAATAGACTTTCTGAGTATTTTTTACTGTTGCTTCTTTTTATAATGGCAAACTGCAGTCTTTTGTGAAGCTTGAATTGTACTACTTTGTCTCATCTCTCATCTCCCCTTCATACCTAACTTCCCTAGCTAAACTGCTACTGCTGTGATTGACGGCTTACAGCAGGAGACTTGACTCATGTACTGTTTCCTTGTTCTAGCCTTTATTTCCTGAATGAGTAGGGGAAGAACCAGGGAACTGTGACATCACAGCATGGATGGGTTTTTAGGATGGTCATGATGATGTCAGTTTGGGGAGGGAATTGGTCAGAAAACTATCGGTATTCAGTGGCCTTGATGACATCAATGAATTGGAGACTTTTTCAGGGTGGATAAAAGTTTTTTTGAAAGTGAAACCACCACTGTACAGTAAGGTGCTCTTCTAGTGGAGTGAAACAGTCAATTTAAAATATTTTAAATGCTGTGTTGTTATTCATAGCAGGGACAATAAATAGGGAGAAAATGGACAGAGAACTTGAGCACTAAATAATTGAATCCCATTGTTGTCCATTGACTGACACACTGAAAAGGATCCTCTCCCACCACATATTTCTGCTACTGCTTTGTAAGAGGAGATCATGTGGTCAAGATTCAGGAGTTCCTCAGATGTCTTCTTCTACCTCTTGACAATGTCCTAATTTCAGATCAGTAGCATTTTAGCTGTGTTATGCTTTAATCAGAGAGTCATCAATGCCAGCTAAAAATTTTCTTTTTTTTTTTCATTTCAGATCTGGTTCATAGGTTCATAGGTTCATAACCATTATGTCATCCAATCTTGCAGTCGCTAAGAAAGTAACTCCTCTGTGTATTATACATTATGCATACCTCTCAACTGTCCACATTTTCACAGAATGTCCAGATTTTTGCCTCGTATTTCTGGTCAGTTCCTCATAAAATGTGTGTTTTTTTCTGACAAATCACTGGGATGATCTGAGGATTGAAGTCACTAAATAACGCCATACTTTTGAGTTTTAGACTTTATATCCTTAAGAAAGTACATGTTAACATAAATCCTGTTATTCTAGCTACTTTCTAAGTTTATAAGAGCAATATTTAAAATCTGTCCCTATTTATGGGCCTCTGTCCCCCCATTAAATCTGGCTTCGTACAGATTTCTTTTTCTAAGAGGTTGACAGGTATGGATTATGATTTTTCATGGCAATAAGTCTATCCTTTTCTGTAGAAGAAGCTTATTGTCCTTAAACATTCAATGAGTAGTGAGGTGAGTGCGAGGTTAGGGGGCTCATGCTATCAGCAGTCATTTTGCACAACATAGGCAAAATCTGCATGGTCAGTTTAGAATTTCTTCTTTTTTTTTGCCCCTCATCTGTATACTTTTCATCACTATTTTCAACAGTGTCTGTAGCACCATCAATATTCTGCTTTAACTGCTGTTGATTTATATAAAGTAAAAATAAAAAAATGGATGGATGACATGAATAAAGAAATATATAAATTTAATCAGCTATGATAGTCCTTAAGCTCCAACTATACCAGGGACTAGGATGCATAGGATCATATGTACACTGAAATCACTATGAATTTCTTATTTAAATCAGTCAATATAGTGATATAGTCACAATTCATCATCATCATCAGCTCCCTTTTTCCCATTTTTGTTACATGGGGTTGGGGTATCATGTTAAATGTCACCAACTGTCTCAGTTCAGTGCCACACTCCTGCCTTCTTCAACACTCATGCCTGGCTGTCTCAGATCTTCTTTCACACAATCCATCCACCTCTTTGCTGGATGTCCTCACTTCCTCTTACTTTCTTCCTGTCTGTCCCAAATCTTCCTCACCAGATTGTCTTCTACTTTTCTACACATGTGCCCAAACCACCGTAATCTGTTCTCTTTTATTTTTTCTGGAATTGGACCTACTTTGGCTCCTGCTCTTATGTCCTCATTTCTTCGTCTGTCCCACAGTGTGCATCATGTCACCTTTCTCAGGCACTTCATTTCCATCACCTCTAGCTTCTTCACTGTTCTGCCTTTACTGCCCAGGTTTCTGTACCATACTGTCTTGTACACCTTGCACCTTTTCAGCTTCTTTGGCATTCTTCTGTTATAGACTGCACCTGATATCTATACCAGTTGACTGCAGCCCCTCTCATTCTAGCATTGACATCTTCATTCAGACTACCCTTCTCCTTAACTACTCCTCCCAGATACTTTAAGCTGTTTATCTGTTCCACTATCTTCCCTTCTATCTCTATTCTCAGCTTCTTTCCCCAATTTGCTGCCATTACTGCTATCTTATCTGTGCTTAGTTTCATCCCATGTGCCTTCACATTTGCATTGCATTATCCTATCATTTGCTGAAGTTCTAGCTCAGAGTCTGCCTGTACTGCCACATCATCTGCATACAGCAGCTTTGTCGATCCATCTCCTCCAACCTGTTTGCTAATGTAGTCCATCACCAGTATGAACAGCAGTGGGCGCAGAGCTGAACCCTGATGTACAGCATCACCCACTGGGAACCCCTCTGTGAGGCCGGGCACTGTCTGTACTTGAATTGGGTCATTGTACATAGCCTGCACTAATTCTACCAATGTTTTTGGGACTTCAAACCACTACAGTACTGCCCAGATCAGCTTTCTTGGGACCTTGTCATATGCTTTCTCCAAGTCTAGGAATGCCCAGTTGGTCTCTTTCCTCATCTCTAGCTTCTTCTCAAGTATCTGCCTCAATGCAAACATCAAGTCAATTGTGCTGCATTCTGATCTACTGCTTATCTCGCATCTTACATTCTACTACTCTGGGTATCCATTTATCAATCACCCTCTCCAGAACTTTCATGCAATGTGATAGGAGTTTGATGCCTCTGTACTACCCACAGTTGTAGATGTCCCCTTTGTTCTTGTACACTGGCACAAGTATGTTTATTCTACAGTCATCTGGGATACACCTTTCTCTCCACACTGCTATTAGTACCCTCAGAAGCCATTTCTCCCCTATTTCACCCAGAATCTTTATCATATCTGCTGTGACTCATCTGAGCCTGCTGCTTTCCCTGACTTCATCTTCCTTAGTACTGTTCTTACTTCTTCTAGGGCAGGCTCCTCTCCTTCTCTCATTGTAGGCCATTTCTGGGGAAGTACAGCTTCTGTGGAGTTTTCTTCATTCAGAAGCTGCTGGGAATACTCCTCCCATCTGCCTTTGATGTCCTCAGGGCTGGTGGTGAGTAGGTTTTTCCTGCCATCCCTTATGAAGTTTGACTATCTTCTTTATCTTTCTGTGTTTGTCTTGCAACCTGATATAGTTTCTTTGCGCTCTTACTGAGTCACTTTCCAGAAGTTGGTACAATGCCTCTGATGCCCTATTCTTTGCTATTGCAACTTCTGATATAGTTTCTTTGTGCTCTTACTGATTCACTTTCCAGAAGTTGGTACAGTGCCTCCGATGCCCTATTCTTTGCTATTGCAACTTCTTTCCTAGCTTCTTTGTTAGCCAATCAGTAGTCCTTCCTAGCCTGGTCAGTCTTTTTCTGTCTCCCACTTCTTCCTACACTCCTTTTTTCTTTTGATGACTTCCTGGACTTCTGCATTCCACCATCAGCTTTCCTTATGCACCTTATTTCCATACCTGGCTCGGCCACATATCTTTTCTGTAGTCCTAACACATGCTATTTTTAGGTGCTGCCATTCTTCTTCAACTCCACCTATTTCCTCCTCTTCTTGGGGTGCCTTGAACTGTTTACTTCAGCCTAGAGCCTTCCACACAATATGTGGCAACTAGTGGTTTATGCTGTGGCTCGACAATGTGCAATCATGGAAGGAGGAAGTCTACTTGATGTTGACTACTCTTGTATGTGACTGTTTTGTTGGCTACTATCAAGCCAAAGTCTAGAATGGCTTGTTGCCCCACTCATGTGGATCCAGGTAGTCCTCATATCCTGTTCTGTCCTCCTGCAATGCACTCTTTTCCTCACTAGAGGCTGAGATACTGCCCTATCATTACACTGGAGTCTGACTGCCATGAGTCTGGCATTAATTCTAATGATATCCCTTACTGCCTTCTGAAGCCTCTATCTCACCACAATTCTTACACCATTTCTAGCCTGCCCTCCACCTGAGTAGGATCCCAAGCCAAGTGGCTTTGCTGCACTGCCCTTCCATCTCATCCCTTCCATCTCGTCTCCTGGATACATAGGATGTCCATTCTCCTCCATGTCATCCACTTCCTAGCGCAGTTCATGTTTGGTAGGTTAGTTGGTTTGGGTAACTCTGGCTGTGGGTAACTCACTGTGGGTAACTCAGGCTGGGCAACTAGACCAGGCTGGGAAACTAGACACTGGCCAGTAGCATATTGACTATTCATGCCCATCTTTGGCGACATTGGTCAACATGACCGAATCACCTAGAGCCATATTTTACACTGTCGAGTGGCTAGCTCTGCCACGGCATGCAGTCTGTGATCCATGTTCTCTCATCTTGATACTGCACACCACAGTAGATGCCCAAAGTGGTTGGTCTGTACAGCTGTCCCCCCTATAGGGCACCATGTAGAGTCTGTGCACAGCTCCATTCAATGCTGAGTTTGAGATGGAAACACTCAGCATGTTTTTTGGACATGGGAGAAACCCCAAGGAGACACAAGAAGAACATGCAAACTCCAAACAGGCATTGGTCAGAGGACAGGATTGAATCTTGTACCTTGTGCATGAGAGGCAAAGACCTTAACCACTAAGCCATCTGCTCTCTATCACAATTAGAAAAATAAAAATGTAGCAGACTCACACTTGCCACATTCAATGTTCTAGTATTCTCCATTACCTGATTTAAGTAATGGTTTCATTTTGACTAGATTTTTCATTAAATTAGTTAAATTCAAATGCCAGTATGAAACAGAAGCACAAGCAAATCTTAATAGTCTGTCTCAGTTTTTCATTATGTCATGGTCATGGCAGGAAAAGGATAATACATATGTAGGTATACATATATAGGTATATATAGGTGGATATATATATATATATATATATATAGAGAGAGAGAGAGAGAGAGAGAGAGAGAAGAGAGGATCACTGAATTTTGTTGAAAGTCATTTTGTTCCACTGCTGTTTAGTTAGCAAAATTTGGTTGAATTTGTTGACTAAGCTGAATGTCAACAGGTGTGTGAGATCATACAATTCTTGGGTTTGGGCAATATGACATTTCCCTGATATTGTGCTATCCTGTAGTTATTTTATATAATTACTATGTAGCTTTGGGGTTGAAGGGATGACAGCAGCAGTTATTTCCTTGCACAAAGGTGGGGCTTCAACAGACCTAAGAAATTATAAACCCATAAGCCTGACCAGTCTCATCTGTAAAGCTATGGAAAGGATCATTATGGAATTAATAAACAATGATGCAGGGAATATGCATACTCTTGACCCAACTCAGTTCTGATTTATCAAGGGAAGTTTCTGCCTACTTAACCTAGAAAATTGCTGAAGCAGTGGATGAGGGCAAAACATTATACACTGCATATCTAGACCTCGCAAAGGCATTCTCTCCCAGGTAAATGTCAGACCCAATGTAACTTTTTTGGATAGCAAATTGTCTAACAAAACAGAACCTAGGAATTTAGTATGGGATGCCCTACCTCCTCTAAAAGACCTGCCACTAGTGGTGAACCCCCAGGATTTAGTCCACAGGGTGCTCCTCTTTGGTATTTCTTGCTCTCCCTTTTACTTCACTTCTCTACTGTACTATATTGCTCAAACCATTCTCTGTCCTTCTCTACTGTACTATGTTGCCTACCTGTACTAACAATTAAGCTAACCTCAAACCATCCTCTGTCCTTAAAAAAAACAAAAACAAAAACAAAAAAAAAATTATAAATTTTGAAAATTATTACTCTTTGTGTTTTTTTCCCTTCTCAAATATTGTTTATTTTTCTGTATTTGATCTTAGTTCATTCCCCACTAGATAACTCTGTACACATTATTTTTTCTCTCAAATATTGTTATTATCTGTATTTGATCACAGATTAATATTTTATATTAATATTGTATAATAAGTTTCTGCCTATGCTTGGAGCTTTTCTCCCCGGGCCTCTACTGAAAATAGACATGTATCCAGTTAGACTAGCTCGGTCAACAAATGTAAATAAATAAATAAAATAAATAAAATGTATTTATTTCTCAGAAGTCAAAGCTAATGTTGAGGGCTTGTGGATGACTGCAAACTTGCTGCCATCATAAACTCTCTATAGGACAACATATCCTGCAAGAGAGCCTATCTGAACAAATAGCTGCTGTCAGAACCATGGGCCAAAACAATGCTGCAAGAAATGCATAATCATATCCATTAGCAAGCATGACTTCCCTTGTAACTAGCACATTGACAACATCCCTTCCAAAACTGATCCAGTAGTTAAGGATTTGGGAACTTTTGCAGACAACGAACTGTCCTTTGATCACTACATATACACTGTTGTAAGAAAGTCTGTTTTAGGGTATGGTGTCCAAGTCCCGGGATGTGATCATTCCACTGTAGTCTGCACTCATCAGGCTGATCATTGAGTATAATGTTCCCTTTGGTATGTACCTCTTCAAACACAGAATGTAGCTTTAATGTCTACAATACTTTCTTATTAAGAAAATCAAGGACCTAAATCCTAAAAACTATCTGGACCTTCTCAAAACCTTATACCTCTTCTTGGTGTCATGCAGGATACTGAGAGGCAATCTCTGCCTGGCATAGACCTTAACATTCCCTATCCTGTCAGACCTGCTGCACATTTGCAAATCAAATGTGTGCATAAACACTTGCTCAAGAGATGTAAATCTTTCCTTCAACATAAAAGATCATTGTCTTGTCTAACCAGTCTGGAGGTGAAGTGTTATTTTACAAACAAGGACACACTCTCACCTTTAGAACCTTCATCTAGTGCAGAGGGCCTGAATGTGTGCTATGAGTTGAAACCCTGCACTGATACGATGCTCTCAATAGCCTTGAACCAAGTCTCTGTGTTGATGCATATCTCAATGTTTTCTAAGGCAAGGAGTGCTTGTAGGAAGGTATGAGTTGAAACCCTGCACTGATACAATGCTCTCAATAGCCTTGAACCAAGTCTCTGTGTTGATGCATATCTCAATGTTTTCTAAGGCAAGGAGTGCTTGTAGGGAGGTATGAGCTGAAACCCTGCACTGATATGATGCTCTCAATAGCCTTGAACCAAGTCTCTGTGTTGATGCATATCTCAGTGTTTTCTAAGGCAAGGAGTGCTTGTAGAGAGGTATGAGTTGAAACCCTGCACTGATACGATGCTCTCAATAGCCTTGAACCAAGTCTCTGTGTTGATGCATATCTCAATGTTTTCTAAGGCAAGGAGTGCTTGTAGGGAGGTATGAGCTGAAACCCTGCACTGATATGATGCTCTCAATAGCCTTGAACCAAGTCTCTGTGTTGATGCATATCTCAATGTTTTCTAAGGCAAGGAGTGCGTGTAGGGAATAGAGTTTTTGTTTATGCTCCTAGAGTTGAGCAGCAACACCTTAATATTAGCCATATTCTATTTTGTTGTGTTGGTAGCTTTTGAGGACTTATGTTGTTTAAAAAGGCACTGTATGGAAGGTTTTAGTCAATAAATGAAAGCCGGGGGGGGGGGGGCAGATGCAGTCCATTCCTAGCCAAGCTGATAGGACTATCTACCATGTCCTCCAAGGCTAATTTATTTTGGACCCCCTATGAATGACATCTGAATCTGAGCCAACTGTTGATGTCAGTAATCTTGTAGTCATATTATGGCATTATATTGGTGATGGTAAAATGCTGCTAAAACCTATGTCCATACCCACCTTTGACATGTACTTGGACATACCTGATGATAGTGTCTGCTGGGTCAGAGATCTCCATATTGTTTCTTCACTTAATCCAACAAAATACATCTGAAGTTATTTAAAGACATGATACCCGCATGATGTGGTGAATCTTTGCATCGTTAGGCAACTGACCATGACCATAACCCACTTCTTGCACAGCCTTGTGAGTGGTGCCTTAGCATGACTCACCAATTGCTAAGATGTTGGATTGTATGGAGGTATGCATTATGAGCTTTTAAGCTGAAACATTATGACTTTTAGAAATATGTAACAAGGTGGATGCTGCCTGTGTTGTGTCTTTGTGAGGTTAATGAGTGTCCTTCTTCCTTAGGTTACATTTAGGACACCTTTGCAGTTTAGGTAGTATACTTTTAAGAGCCTCAGCACAGATATACCTGTATGTTTGTTCTTATCTGTGTGATGGGTTTACAATGGTGTTGTGTGGTACTGACAATCTGCTTTTTATTATGAGTGTCTTCATGTTTCTTCATGTGAGCATTTTGCCCCTGTTAGCATTAAATAATTGTATTTCTCCCACGTTGTGTTATTTTCTTTAAGTAGTAGGTGGTTGTCAATAAATGTGAGATAATTGCTACGGGTCTATATCATATGAGCGAATCGCACAAATTGCGAACGCTCATAATATTGAATGTACCGGACCTCAAAGTGCTTTTTCTGAGATTGGGGTATAGTGAAGAATGGTATATTTGCCCTTTCCTCACTGTAGTGTGATGTTGGAGTTGGAATACATATTTAGCTGTGGGTGTGGGGGGGCGCATCCCCCCACAATAGGAAGTTCGAGGTCCGGTATGTTCGATATTGTGAGCGTTTGCAATTTGTGCGATTCACTCATATGATATAGACCCAATTTCTACATTGCCTCATGATGGCCATTTCAACCAAGCTGGCTAACAAGATGGGTACGGAGATGGTTGGAAAGTCCAAATCTATAGTTCTAGGTGCTAAATACTTTGAGTTAAAGAGAGAGAAGTTTTTAGCTGCAGATACTATCTGTCTGTTAGTAGAGATACTGTTGGTCTCAACACAGTTGTACACAGTTAGGAATCGATGATACCTTGCTCCTTCTTTCGCCATAAGGTAAAGAGTACCATTAAACTCAAGCTGCTTCCTAAGAATAAGTACCATCACAGATGTTGTTGAGTTCAGTACACTTGCTGTAGTCTTCTCTTGATAGATACCCTAGATATAATTGACAGCAGTTTGATGCAACAGACAGGCAAGCTACACAACAGCCCTGAAGAGGATCTCTCAAAGCTGCAACCAGACTACTCAATGAAGCCCGATACACACTACCCAGTCAATAACCAGCAGGAATCAATGTACCTCTGCTCTTTCCCGTCTACTTATAGGAAGCAGAACTAAGCAGAAGCACTAATCCCAAGCTGATTCCTGAGTAGCAGTTCTCATGCTATCCAGTGACAGGGTAGTCCAGTCCCAGATGTTACAGATTTTAAAAGTAAGATGGGGAAAAAAGGATTAATACTCTGTAGTGCAATAAGTGAGTGAGACTGCGGTGGTGGTGCTGCGGTAGCATTGTCGCCTCACAGTAAGACATTGTCCTGTTCGATTCTCAGCTAAAGCGTCTTCTGTGTGAAGACATGCATGAATGGGCGTACCTTTGTTGAAGGTTGTGCATCAGGGCTGGCAACTCAGTACGTAAAAATCTACTGCCAATCATTAGCGGACCGGAGTTCTGCTGTGGCGACCCCTAACCGGGAAAAGCCGAAAGATAGCTGAAAGATACAACAAGTGCAATAAGTGAGTGAGATAATATGAAGCAGAGGCTAACTCAAACTTTCAAAGTCTAAGAACAGGGTCATTCCAGTTTAGAACAGGACCTTTCCAGTTTGATCTTTCAGAGCCCAATAGAATGACCAGATAAGATGAGTTTGAGAGAAGCTACCAAAGTCAAATTTACTGTAAAGGTCAGCTTAGAAGCAACAAAGCTTGGGTGGGAAAAATCCAGTGAAATCACAAACCAACAGGAGTCACACAGCACTTAAGTACAAATGATAAATAGGAATACAGATAAATAAGAAATTCTATTTCTTAGCCCCCCCCCCCATTTAGCTAGATTTTGTTCCTTTGAAGCCAGGAAACTTTTAAAACTTCAAGCGAAAAAAAAAAATTAAAGTACAACAGAATTTAAAATAGAGCAGTCAGTCATATAAGAGAAAAATAATAAATAAATAAATACACAGATAAGTAAATAATGAAAGTATCCAAAGCATAAAAGACTAATGCAGACGGTTCCCCTTTATATTCTCGAAATACTGAAATCTGGAATTTCAGTATATCGGAACTATAAAGGCTTTACAATCCCGAAACCCAAAAGCACAAAACACACAATCACAAACATACATACACCATACACCACACAACAGACACACCATTCTACCCACACCATACAAACTATACAACCCTACACTACATGTAAGCGGGGGGCAAGCCCCTCTGCACCCCCCATGTGGGGGCGTCCCCTACTTATATATACCAACTCCGAGATCACATAAGCAAAAAAAAACTCACACCCAGACATTCTACAGTCCCTCACACACACACAGACACACACACACACACACACACACACACACACACACACACACACACACACACACACACACACACACACACTCATCACACATACACAAACATCACACATCCAACACTCACACTCATACTTCTACCTCCCTACCACAACCCACACGTACAACTTACAAAAACACTCACATACACTCACTCACCTTAAATTCCGGACACCATCCCAGCCAAACACTTCATGTAACGTAGCGTAAATGCATAAGTGCGGATTCGAGATATTTGGATTTGTGCTTATCCACTTTCACTATTTTGATGTTTTGGCTTTATGGTCTTGGGATACTGAAATTAGAGATTTCAGTATTTTGAGATTATAAAGGGGATTATAAAGGGGAACCATGCAGACACACATTAACAGTATTCTCACAGCACTTGCAGTGAAATAATCACTTCACAATCTGTTTATAATGCATTAACCTTACTAACTATGCTATAAAATGACTTGGCCAGGTCAAGGTTTACCAAGTTGACAGCATAACTACTTTAAACAGCCTGTGCTTCACTTTCAAAAAAGTTAACCAAATTAATTAGACAGGACCTAACTTTGACAAAGCCAAGCTGCAACCAGTCTAAACCGGTGACATATATTCTGGGCAGCACTAAAAACACTGCTCCATCCAGGACCATCCACCACCCCTGTCCCATCAACCTCCAACTCATATTCTCCCGCAGAGGTTGCCAACTCCTTCAATAGCTTCTTTACAGAAACTATTCAAAACCTAGACAATAACTTAGCCCCCAGTGCATCAAATCCATCACCCTCTATACCCGTTACCTAAGCTACCTTCAAATTTCAACCAGTCCCAACATCATTTATCCTTACTCTAATTAGAAAACTAAAACCAACTCCCCTTGCTGCTGATCTCCTCCCTGCAGACTACCTACAGAAAGCAGCAGATGCTGTAGCCTACCTGATATCCATTATGATCAACAGATCCATATCTGAAGCTACCATTCCCACTACTGGGAAGATATCCCATATCATTCCACTCCACAAGGGAGGCAGTTCCACTGACCTCTCAATCTACAGACCCATAGAAATACATGCTGCTATAGCCAAAAATCATGAAAAAAATGCATCCAAAAACAACTCCTAGCCTATCTTCTTGATAACAATCACCTGTCAAATTCTCAACATGGCTTCAGACCAAACCACAGTACCACCACTGCCCTACTATCCTTTACGAATGTCATAAATCATCATCATAATAGCAATATATAAACTCTCCTCAGCCATCGTCCTAGATCTTTCCAAAGCTTTTGAGATGGTAAACCATCAACTGCAAACCCTAGAAGTAATCTCCCTTGACACCCATGCTATACAGTGGTTTAAGTCATATCTGGAGGTAGACAACAGGCAGGCCTGTGGAAGGATAACTTATCCACCCTTTTACCTATAACAGTTGGAGTCCCCCAAGGATCCATCTTAGAGTCCCTCCTATTTTCCATATTCATTAATGACTTGCATAAAGTAATACCAGACACTGCCTGTATTCAATACTCGGATGACTCAACCCTAACATATTTCACTACAACCCCAGAAGAACTACTGACATTATCCCAAAACCCATTTAGCATAGTTGAAAATTGGCTCCTCTATCACAGTCTCAAACTAACCCCCCCCAAAACAAAAACTGCTGCTGTTTTCCCCATCTCATAAGACCTCCTCTCTAAACTTCTCCATTAAATCTAACAATGTCACTATTATCTCACCAGACCCCTCAACCAAACTCCTAGGAATTATAGTTGACAACAACCTAACATTTGACTTGCATATCAACACACATCAAAACAGTAAATAAAAAACTTGGCTCTCTACATAGAATCAAACCCTTCTTATCTCCCCTAGCCAGAACTGTTCTTGCTCGCACTCATCTACTATCCACACTTCTCTATGCCTCCCCCTTATTCACCAACCTGAGTAAAACCAACCTGAACAAGCTCACAACCTGCTATAATCATATTCCCAGATTTGCCACCGCCTCTGCCTATAGGACCCATCACTGCCATAACCTGAAATTACTAGGCTGGCTTGAACTACCTAACCTTCTACTAAATAACCAACTTGTAACTGCCCACTAGATTCTCTAACAGCCAGAATGGACACCTGATCTTAAAACTCTCATCAACCCCTACCAGAACCTTAAAACTCTTCGATCCTCTAACAAAATGCTAGCTTTCACCTTCAAAGCTAACCACTCAGATGGGGAAGCGCTATTTATGAACACAGTTGTTAAAGTCTGGAACTCTATTCCTACAGAACTAACCTTACAACCCTCTCCAACCCAATTAAAAAAAAACCTTAATCAGTACTTCACTATGCGATGGCTCTGTCCTTGCTACCCCTGACTAATCCCCACACTTTTATACTGTGCACCCAATTAGGGTCTCCTAGCAGCATCTCTGAATCCTAACCTAATTACTCTGTACAAACATGTTGTTTAAGTGAAATCTAGAATGGATTTTAAGTAACCTATAAAGAGACACAGAAATATAAATGAACTTTTTGAATGTTGGGCTGGGAACTTGGAAAGTGACCTACAAATATATTGTATAACCTCTGTCTTGAATTATACTAACAGTGGAATGGTTTCAGTATGTAAATCTGTAACAATTTCTCTGGATTGTATTTCTCTGTTCTATTTTACATTGTATTATGCTGTTATGTCTTCTGTATGGAGCTTTTCTCCCTGGGCCTCCACTGAAAATGGACATATATCCAGTCGGACCTTCCCGGTTAACAAATATAAAATAAATAAATAAATAAAAATAATATTTTTGATTTCATAGTTTATCAATTTAGCTATAATATGTTCCATGGTTTTGCAAATGAGACTCATCACGTTGATGGCTATGCAATGCTTGGGTTTAATACTTGGGCCACTCTTAAACAGCAGCTTTACAACTGCTTTGTGGCAAACCTCATTGGTAAAGCCCATGGTTAAACTGAGGTTAAGTAGTTTTACAGAGTGGATTTCCCAAGGCATGTCTCATAAAACACCTCGCCTGCATCTCTGTTACATCATTACTAGAAGCCTGCTTCCAGTAATTAATAATGGTTTCCCCTATGATACCATGTGTGGTATAGTTTACATCACAGCTTCCTTATATAATAGTGTCATAGTTTCATAGGTTCTCACAAGATTACTGATATCTGAAGCTGTTTACAAAGACTAGCCATACATTGTCATTTAGATTCCAGCCCTTATATTTTAAGAACAAATATCCCAGAGACAAGAAGAACAGTTACATGTCACCGCCATCCATGAGGGACAAGAATGCTAAGCAGGGAGTGAATTTGCGTTTTCCCATCTATTCTTCCAGATTACAGGTGAACAGAGAAAGAGAAGTACTTTGCTTTATGCATAACTGCCTTTTGTATCTGTTTCATCAGTTGTTAATTTTTGAGCAAAAATGTTTGTTCATGATATTTGTATAGCTAGTTTCTTTGTATAACTAAACAGAACTATATTTTTTTATATTTAAGAATATTAAGTTGTAGCTCATGTAATCTCTGTATCTGTGGAACTTTCTCCAAAGATTTCCTCTGAAAGGGGTCTCTATGCTCATATGGATTATCTTGGTTAACAACTGCAAAATAAAATACATTAAAGTAAATAAAGTGTGAAAAGATAGATGATTCTGAAGCAGTGAATTTATGTTGCAAATGAGACTGATATGTTTGTGTGTATTTTTATGTCACCATTGGACTTAAAATGTACAGTAGATCTGACAACAGAGAGTCTAATGAGACTCTGTACATGAGGCAGAGATTGCCTCTCAGCAGTCTACATGACACCCATAAAAGAGAAAAGGCTTTGAGAGAGTCTGCATAGTTTTTATGATTTAGGCACTGTGAGTGTTCAAGTTATGTTGGATTTAGGACAGGCACATACTGAAGGTAAAATTCAGTGACGAATCCAGGAATCTATGAAAGGGGGGGTGCAGTCTGGTTAGTCAACTACTGGGGTGGGAGTGAGACAGTGGAACACTGGTTTTGGGGGGTATGGAAAGATCACCTTATGATGCTCTGACATCATTTGTGAAAAGTCAGCAATAAACATTCAGTTGCACATGATTTTGCTGTGGATGTGGTAGTAGAAACAGATAATTTATGTGCAGCACACAGCAAATTTACAGACTGTTCAGGATTGTTCATTGCATGCCTAGAAGAGATGATTGGTTGCCAATGCCAAGTCACAGTCCCATTCCATGGCATGGCTGGTATATGCATTGTTATAACCTAAGAAAAAAGTCCCACTGAAAAGAATATTTTGGCCACAGTGAGTACCATAGTAAACTTAAGTATGTTTTTGTAAATAACTAGATTTATGTGGAAACAGTGAAGATAAGTAAAAGCATCACATTAATTAAGGATGTAGATGTTATAAATAAATCCAAAAAGCAAATACCCAGTTTAGTGATGAGCAATGTATAAAAACTGTTGTAACCATTGTAGCATTTTTGAAAGGACTAAGTTAACACTTGCTTTATTATCATGTTGCATCAATATAAACCACAGGCGCAGAGGTTTGGATAAATCGACTAACAACTCAAAAAACTTTTCTAAGCAGATCAGAATGTTTTTTGGACAGTTCACTGTTCCTTTAGTCCTTTTACACACATTTCACCTACTGTTAGAAGTCCTTTTTTTTTAAGTTTTTATTGGATTTTTAATTTGTAAAATAATTGCAACAATATTTACAGTCAGAGATTTGTGAACATAATAAATGAAAAAAAAAGTCAACTAAACCTCACACACAAAAGAAAAAAAACAACTATTTATAGGAGTGTCCATTGACCATCAAGTCATTCAAGTTATATATTACATTAAATTTAAAATGCAGTTATTTTTGCTTATCAATCAGATATCTAAGTTTTGTCCATGTGTCGTAGCAAGAAGCAATCCTGCTTTTTCTTGACTTAATTATAATGATTTCCAGGTGACAGACTTCAGTTGCAATATTTATAAATTATTTGAAGGAGAGTGTAGATTTGCTCTTCCAATTCATTCTGAGTTATAACATTTCTTGCTATAGATAGTATAAACCACAAAATGCAATATTTCATTTTTTAACACATATAGGGAATTCAAAGTTTTGCTATCTATATACCAAGCTTGCTCAAGTCAAACTAAGGTATGAAAAATCTCCTTGAATGTATATATGCCACTGTATAGAAAATTTCTGTCATTCGTGGATTATTTGTTGTTATGTAAAAGCATGGAGCTCTGATTGTATATATGCCTCTGTACAGAAATTTTTTTGTCATTTGTTGTATTTGTACTGTTATGTTATGGAGCTTTTCTCCCTGGGCCTCTGCTGTAAATGGACCTTGTTCCAGTCGGACTTTCCTGGTAAACAAATGGAAAATAAAATAAAAATAAAATAAAAAATATAGGAACAGGAGTGTTAAAAATGTTTACTGATTTAGATAAAACAAATTTATCTCCAAAAAAGTCTGTAAAAAGAGATTAATGTTCTTCCAATAAGGCATTAAGACAGTACAGTGAAAAAACATGTCTTGCCAATCCGCTTTAAGTTCTCGTTTACATCTCCAACAAACTTGTTTCTGCTTGAAAATTAATTAAATTTTAAGTGGTGTGAAGAAAGATCTATGCAGAAAGTTCCAAGTAAAGAGATTCTATCTAAGAGATAAATTTGTTTGTTTAGAAGATATTATAATTAATTTATGTTCTTCACTAGGAGATCTATTATTAATTTGGATAAAATAGTTCCAATAATTGTCATTGCAACTTTTTTTTTCTCTCCTCACAACTCTAAATAATTTGGATAAGAGACCCTGTCCTAATGTGTTTTGTTGTATTAAGAATATTAGATATTCAATTAATTTTGTAATGTGATCTCTTATCCTTGGTTGCATTAACTTCATTTTCCCTTCTACATGTGTCTGCAGGATTGTACTTCCAGCTACATGTCTTTATCTAAATTATATTTATTCTTAATATAATCAGCAGAATGTAGCTTTTCATCTTTCATTAACTGAAACCAATATAGCAGATACTTCTCTTTAAATGTGATCATTGTTTCTAAATTTGAGGTGGACATGTTATTTTGGGTATATGCCATACAAAATAAACTGTTAGAAGTCTTTTACTAACAAAAAGTATTACTGTACCTTTCCTTTCCTTCCAACAACAGGTTCTAGAATGGGTTGGGGCATGGGAGATGGTGCTTGTCTCCATGAGTTCAAAAATGACAGTGACGTGAAATCGTTTTCTTTAACTTCAACATTTTTTTCTGCATTCATGGTCATCAGAATCTGAATAATTTTCTCTCTCAACACATAGGTTCCTTGACAGTGAACTTCCATCATGTCTATCTTGTACTCAGCTTGGATTGCAATCATCTCAACTTCACCTTTGGGGAAATAGTTTTCTTGGTTTGGGTAATGCAGTACTTTCTATGGGTGTGATTGTTTGATAATTGGAACAATCTCTAACATTGCCCTTTTTTTGAAACTGGAATATAAACTGACATTTTCCAGTCCAATCCAGTGGCTACTGTCCTGTTTTCCACCGCTGATAAAATGCAGCAGTGTTACATCATTATTTTGCAGGATTTTAAAGAATTCAGCTGTTATTACAGCCTTATTAGCAATGTTTTCTAGTGTCCATTTCACTTCACTTTTTAGGATGTCTGGCTATGTATCAGTGATATTAGAGTCCTCCTTGTCAACTTAATATGTTGCCTATGGAGCAGCTGATTTCTGTGATGGTACAAATCTGACTGAATTCTGTGATCTCTTCTCTTCTGTTTCTGTCAAGTTTCCTCCCATGTGTGTCTTTTGTCATGTCCATTTTTACCTGGAAGTTTCCCTTAATATGACTCATCTTCTTAAACACATTTTATTGACTTCTTCCACTTCTTTGCATTGCTCCTTTAAACATTTGCCCTTATCTACTCTTGCTGATCTCTATAAATCTCTGCATTACATTTTGCATATTGTACCCTATCTTCTTTGTCTTTACATAGTCTTCTTTCCTCTGTCACTTCTAAAGCCTTCACACACAAGTTGTTTTGCCTTCTTAATCTTCTTTCTGTTTGCAATTATTTTTGCCACTTACTGGATAATATCTTCTGTCCATAGATCTTCAAGTACTCTGCCAACATTCCCAATCCCTTATATTGATTCTTCACCTACAATCAATATTAATTTGTAATAATGCTAAGCTCATATCTCATTGGCTTAGCCATTTTCTTGATTTCTGTAAGCTAATACATGTCCCTATTAGTTCTGTGTAGGTGTCTTTCATGGATATATAGTTTTAAGCAAAGTCATTCCACTGCTCAGATTTAGTTATATGAGTGTGTGCCAGCAAATGTGTTTGTGTGGTTGTCTGCATCAAAGAGAATGGAAAAGAGAAAGAAAGAGACAGACAGACAGACAGAAAGACAGAAAGAGAATTTGTGAGAGACTAGATAGAGAACATGTATCCACAGGCTGTTCTGTTATTTCATGTGTATCTGGAAATCTGTTACTACTTCTAAAAAACAGAAGGACAATTTAGTTTTTTTTTTCTTTTATATGTGTAGGTAATTACCTGCAAATGTAGTTCTTGATACAGTTTCAAGAAAGGTTAACATCAACTTCATAAATATAACTAGAGCTTTGACTTACAACAACAAAGAGAAGGTAAGAGAAAGCTTATCTTATACATAATATAATAAATGTTTATTGGTTTTAACTATATAAGTATGCATATGTATAAAGTACTCTTCAAAGCAATGCATCCATTTTAATTAGTTGGCATTATATTTGCAACCAAAAAAGTGCATGTCGCTTAAAAAAATGCTCACAAATATGACTATTCACATTGTATTTTCAATTTCTTCATTTCACTTTTGGATTTATTAGCCAGATTTAAATGACAATAAACCACTGTTTTTCTTTAATGTGAGGTATTCCTGTATGACTTTTAAGTTTAAAAACAGTTATCCTTAGTTACACTGACTGAGAGTACGGGCAGTTGTTCTGATATGTGACAAGAGTATTTAGTCATGCAGCATGCAGATTCTATGAAATATAGGGTAAAAAAATAATATAGCGTGTATTAACTTTTGAAAGGTATTACACAGCCAGAGAAGACCAGCCTTTCAGCTGATTTATACTGCCAAATCAATCAATAAATAAATAGATAAATAAATAAATAAATAAATAAATAAATAAATAAATAAAATGTACCCTTTTGGAGACAGAAGATTTAGTGACTGAAACGCAAGTGGTATAAGGAAGTTCTCAGTGTTGCTTCAAATTACACTGACACACACAGTCACAATTGCAGGAACAAGTGGATGATACTGTGTGAAGTGTTAGTGAGTGTACTGTTAACAGTGATGATGCATTTTTGTTTTCTGTCTCTTTGAGGCACATAGTGGGCTGTTGGTTGATTTTGGTAGTACACATGATGGTGTTGGACAGAGTTGATGTCTGAGTGGAAATCTTTACTGAAGTAATGTTGTTCTGTTGCTGTTTTTCTTTTCAGATGGTAATGAGAGAGAGAGAGAGAAATCTGTGAAAGGTTCTCTTGCTTTTCTATTCAGACAAAAGATCCAGTACTAAAGTTATTCGTTTCAGTCAGGCAACACACCAGATAATTTGCCTGCAGAATATCTACAACTAGCAGCCCCCTCCATTGCTTATCCTATCAGCATCCTCCTTAACAGGTCCATTCATTAGAAGAAAGCATTTGCATCCCTCTTCATAAAGGTGGCAATAACTCCAACATCTCAAACTTCCGTCCTACCACCATTCTTTCTCCCATCTCTAAAATAATTAAGAAGTGTATTCATACACAGCTCATAAGTCATCTGGTAAAGCATCAAATGCTTTCCTCCACTCCACATGGATTTAGGCCCAGATATAGCACTAACACTGCTCTCATTTCCTTCTTAGACACAATAAATAGAGCTCGTGATGGTGGCTGCTTAGTCTGTGCACTCTTTCTTGATTTATCAAAAGCATATGACACCATCTCCCACTCCCTACTTCTGACTAAACTCTCTAACCTCGGCGTACCCCCCACACCCCACAATGGTTTACTAACTATCTCAGCAATAGGCAGCAATCTACCAGATGGCAGCATTCCTCCACACCTTTCATTACTGCTAATACAGGTGTTCCTCAAGGTTCAATTCTGGGACCCTTCCTATTCACTATATTTGTCAACAACTTTCATAATACTCTTACGCATAGTACTGTCATCCAATATGCAGATGACTCAACTATCATCTGCTCTTCTAAATCTGCTACTGAATTACAGCGTCTTATCATTGATGACAAATTAACTCTTGACCTCCACACCCACAGCAACATCAACAAAACCATCAAAAGCTTGGTGCCCTTTATAGGCACAACTATTTCCTTAGCCTCTCTGCTAAAAAGGCCTTGGCCTTTATCCTTCCTGCTTCCACCTCGTCTATATGGTGCCCCCATCCTTACCAACCTACAATCCACCTTAAAAAATAAACTAGACTCTTGCTACAACAAAGTCACTAAATTTGCTACAAACACAACATTTTCTATGTATTACTGCTCCCCTCTGCACCAACTAAATTGGTTATAACTCCCCCACCATCTCACTTATCTGCAGTTAACTACAGCCCACAAGATGACCTACCAACCTGAAACTTCCCTCTCATTGATTCTGACCATGTATCACCCCAATCTCCACCTCAGGTCTGAAAACAAAATATTATTGTCTGTCGAGAAACCCAAACTCTCAGCCAGCCAAATGCTGTACTCTTATGCTGTCTCCAAGTTATAGAATAATCTTCCTCCTTCACTCAGGACAATCAGTAATACTGCTTCCTTTACAAAAATCCCTCAAATTACATCTCTCCTCTCACTGGCTATGCTCCTGTACCCTAATAAACAATTCCTACACCTGACTTCTCACTATGAAGCTTCTACCTTACCAGTCTTCTGCAAATACCTCCCCCTTCTTCTCTATGCCATTCTGACTCCTTGCTGTCAACTTGACAGTACTCTTCCTCCTTCAGCCTTTCTGTCACCTCCTATATACCCACAGCTCAGCTTACCACTGTATGAACATTTTTAAATTCTTGTGTTATTCTAGAAAATCTGACAACATTACCTGACTGTAAAACATTATTGCTGTCTTTTCATGTGTTAGAACTGCTCAAAATACCTCTTTCTATGTATCAACGTTTCTCTCTTGCATGTAATCAATGACTACTAGTATGTAATTAATGTAATGATACTACTGCTCAGAGTGTCCCATGTATTAACATTTTTACTTTGTATGTAATTAATGTAATGATACTACTGCTCAGAGTGTCCCATGTATTAACATTTGTACTTTGTATGTAATTAATGTAATGATACTACTGCTCAGAGTGTCCCATGTATTAACATTTGTACTTTGTATGTAATTAATGTAATGATACTACTGCTCAGAGTGTCCCATGTATTAACAGTTGTACTTTGTATGTAATTAATGTAATGATACTACTGCTCAGAGTGTCCCATGAATTAACATTTGTACTTTGTATGTAATTAATGTAATGATACTACTGCTCAGAGTGTCCCATGTATTAACATTTGTACTTTGTATGTAATCAATGTAATGATACTACTGCTCAGTGTCCCATGTATTAACATTTGTACGTTGTATGTAATTAATGTAATGATACTACTGCTCAGAGTGTCCCATGTATTAACATTTGTACTTTGTATGTAATTAATGTAATGATACTACTGCTCAGAGTGTCCCATGTATTAACATTTTTACTTTGTATGTAATTAATGTAATGATACTACTGCTCAGAGTGTCCCATGTATTAACATTTGTACTTTGTATGTAATTAATGTAATGATACTACTGCTCAGAGTGTCCCATGTATTAACATTTTTACTTTGTATGTAAATAATGTAATGATACTACTGCTCAGAGTGTCCCATGTATTAACATTTTTACTTTGTTTGTAATTAATGTAATGATACTACTGCTCAGAGTGTCCCATGTATTAACATTTGTACTTTGTATGTAATTAATGTAATGATACCACTGCTCAGAGTGTCCCATGTATTAACATTTGTACTTTGTATGTAATTAATGTAATGATACTACTGCTCAGAGTGTCCCATGTATTAACATTTGTACTTTGTATGTAATTAATGTAATGATACTACTGCTCAGAGTGTCCCATGTATTAACATTTGTACTTTGTATGTAATTAATGTAATGATACTACTGCTCAGAGTGTCCCATGTATTAACATTTGTACTTTGTATGTAATTAATGTAATGATACTACTGCTCAGAGTGTCCCATGTATTAACATTTGTACTTTGTATGTGAAAGGTTCTCTTGCTTTTCTATTCAGACAAGTGATCCAGTATTAACATTTGTACTTTGTATTGCTTATCCTATCAGCATCCTCCTTAACAGGTCCATTCATTAGAAGAAAGCATTTGTATGTAATTAATGTAATGACTCCAACTGCTCAGAGTGTCCTACCACCATTCTTTGTACTCTGTAAATAATTAATGTAATGATACTACTGCTCATAAGTCATCTGGTAAAGCATCAAATGCTTTTACTTAGTCTGTTTTCATTACTGCTAATACAGGTGTTCCTCAAGGTTCAAGGGACCCATGTATTAACATTTGTACTTTCATAATACTCTTCCAGTATGTAATTAATGTAATGATACTACTGCTCAGAGTGTCCCATGTATTAACATTTGTACTTTGTATGTAATTAATGTAAACTAGACTCTTGCTCAACAAAGTCCCTAAATTTGTACAAACTTCTACACATTACTGTTCCCTCTGCACCAACTAAATTGGTTATAACTCCCCACCATCTCACTTTATCTGCAGTTAACTACAAGCACAAGATGACCTACCAACCTGAAACTTCCCTCTCAGATTCTGACCATGTATCACCACATCAGGTCTGAAAACAAAATATTATTGTCTGTCGAGAAACCCAAACTCTCAGCCAGCCAAATGCTGTACTCTTATGCTGTCTCCAAGTTATAGAATAATCTTCCTCCTTCACTCAGGACAATCAGTAATCCCATGTCAAATTAACATTTCTCCTCTCACTGGCTATGTGCACCCCAAGAAACAATTCCTACACCTGACTTCTCATTATGAAGCTTCTACCTTACCAGTGTTCTGCAAATACGTCGCTCTTCTTCTCTATACCATTCTGACTCCTTGCTGTCAATTTGACAGTACTCTTCCTCCTTTAGCCTTTCTGTCACCTCCTATGATACTACTGCTCAGAGTGTCCCATGTATTAACATTTTTAAATTCCTGTGTTATTCTAGAAAATCTGACATCATTACCTGACTGTATTAACATTATTGCTGTCTTTTCATGTAATGATACTACTGCTCAGAGTGTCCCATGTATTAACATTTTTACTTTGTATGTAATTAATGTAATGATACTACTGCTCAGAGTGTCCCATGTATTAACATTTTTACTTTGTATGTAATTAATGTGGAGCTTTTCTTCCCATGCCTCTGATAAAAACGGGCTCTTCCTAGGCCCAGTGTGCACGTCTATGTGTATATGGGATTGTTGGTTACACAAACACTTCTACCGTAAATAAATTCATACATGCGTATATTTTATTGATGCTGTACCAGACTTATGATAACGCAAGAAGCAAATCAGATAGTGAAAGATCCTATAACAATACTAAATGTATTCATTCAGTCAAGCATGCTTACGTAAACATAGATGGTGTATTATGTTTGTGTTCTTATCCAGGAAGTAATATAAAACTAGAAAGAGAGAGTGTGTGTGTGTGTGCGTGTGTGTGCGTGTGTGTGTGTGTGTGTGTGTGTGTGTGTGTGTGTGTGTGTGTGTGTGTGTGTGTGTGTGTGTGTGTGTGTGTGCATGCCCACTCGCATGTGTGTCTATGTGTATGTGGGTTGTTTGGTTTGAAGGGATATACACAAACACTTCTACAGTAAAGAAGTTCATACATGCATATACTTTATTGATGTTGTACCAAACTTGTGATAACACATGGAGCAATGCAGATAATGAAAGATCATATATAAATGCTTGTTTTCTTAGTGGAATGCTGTCTTCATCTTTTTTGATATTGAAGGTAGCATTGTTTCATACTGAACAAAAACCAACACATGGAAAGCATTATTTGGCATATCTAATTTGCTAAAGAGATATGAAGAGCTCTAGTGAAGTCATTATTTATCTTGGAGCTCATAGAGGAACTGTCTATGGACACAGCAAAGGAATATCATTATAATTCTTCAATATACAGCATTTTGTGAAAAATATTATAGTAGATTTTGAAATTACAAGCGATAGTTCATAGGATCATAGGGGGTTACTAGGCTAATGGCCCTAGTGCCCTTACAAGTCTAGCCAAATTAACCCTTGTTCCCAAAAGTGTCTGTTAAGGGTAGACATTAAATCAGCACCTATTACCCATATCTAAGAAGGACACAGGTAGAACCCTGGGGCAAATTTACAGTTTCCCATCCAGTCATCCAAATTATACTTAAATAGGGTCAACGAGGAGTTCTGTTTAACATGGAGTGGAATTCTATTCCAGAGAAGAGGTGACCTCTGTGAGATAAAGCTGTCCCTCCAGCAAGTTCTATTGATGCCACATACCAGCTTAAAGTCCCTTGATGTTTGTACTGTTTGACTTACAAATGTGTAGCATTTCCATTAAGTAGGGTCAGATATTGCCTTATATGCAAGGCACAGGTCACCTCTGAGCAGTCTGTATGACACAGAGTAAAGAGACAGTGATTTCAGTCTGTCCACGCATGGCATGTGCTGGAGACCTTGAATTTTATTTGTAAGATAACTTTGTGGTCTCTCCAATTGCTGCAGGTGCTTAGAGAGGTACATAGCAAATGGAGCATTATACTCTGTTACTGGCCTGATGTGGGAAGTGTATTGGGGGGTTATAACCTCCTTTTTTTGTGGGCATATGAGGTGATTAATATAGAATACCCTTCTTTCTATTATGGAGACATGGTGATCAAAGGTAAGGTTGCTATCAACCTGCATATGCAGGTCTCTCTCCAGTGATCCAGTGACTGCATGCTTAAGGTATCGTTATTTATGGAGTAGTTAGCAAGAACATCACCCTTGCTGAAGGGCATGATAGTGCATTTTTTTGCATTGTGCATCAGTCCATGACTTCAGCACCAGTCATTAGTCTGTGTAAGTCCTTTTTGCAGGATATTGACATCATTAGGGGGCTGAATGAGCACTTCTAGTTTGCAGTCATCAGCAAACTTTGTCAGCCACAGACCTTTAGTTTTTGCCTGTACTTCAGAGAAGTATATTCCAAACAGAGGGGTCCCCAATACAGATTGTTATTGGTCTGCTGGAGGAGGTAGAGTCTCCTCTTTTGGCTGTATAAGTTCAGTCGGTGAGACAGTTTGCAACCCACCTAACAATATATGGGTTGATACCCAGCTGGGTGAGTTTATTAATAATGTCTGAATAGGGGATGGTGTCAAAGGCCTTGGGTAAGTCCAGGTAGACCATATGCACAGTTTTACCTTTGTCAAGGCCCTTCGTGACTGTCTCAAAGAAGTCCACCAAGTTTAAAAGGCACAAACACCCTTTGATGAAGCTAAACTGGGTAGTGTTCAGTGTTTGTAGATTGCCTATATATTTGCTGATAAGGTCCATGATGACACGCTCCATGGGCTTGCAGATAAGGCTGATTAGGCTTATGGGTCTATAGTTCCTGGGATCCATGGATGCACCCTCTTTATGCAAAGGGATGACAGAAGCTGTCTCCATTCAGTAGGGATGAAACCCGTGCTAAAGGTGTGGTTGAGCAAGGTACCCAGCGGTGTTGCTAATTCCTATTTTAATCCATTGAGAACATAGCCTGGGATGTTGTCTGGTCCCATTGAGGCTGTGTTTTTTGTCTTGGAGAGGGCATTTAAGACTTGCTGTTTGGAGATACTAGGTGGGGGACAGGTGGTAGGGATGCTGTGTGTTATATGTGGTGGGGACAGGGGAGTGACATTTTCACTGTACCAGTCAGCCCGGAGGCTGGCTATATCTATTTTTTTGTGGAAAACGTTTTAATGGTGTAATACAATTTTAGCCATTTCAGGGAACAGTTGAATAGTCTATCCAGTAGAATGAGCCCTAGGCAGCTGCCTAGGGAACCTTGCACTACATTTGGCTCTGATATTATGTATGTGTCAGAATGGCTTTTGAAAGGGGTGGCGTGAGACTCTGCACCCATGCTGAAATCCGACACTGACATTATACTCAATAATCATCCTGTGTACAGAATACAAAGGAATGATCACATCCCTGGATTTGGACACCATACCATTAATAATAAGTCATAGTCTACATAGATTCCCAAGTCCATAACTGCTGGATCAGCTTTTTAGGGCTGTGTTATGAATATGATAGTTATAAGGGCCTTTTTGCTTGCCTGCTTGCTGAAGGGCACCATTAAATCACACCCCTATTTAGGGTCTCCAAGCAACAGCTCTGCTTTCATGCACTTACTCTGCCTCTGTGAAAGCATGTTAAACACTCATCTGTATTCATGGACTGCTGGAATGTGGTTACACTGTAGAGAAAGACATTCTTTGTTATGACATTTCTGAAAGGTTGAGCCAACATTGTGTCAGTAGCCTTTTTATGTCTTAGGATAAAAAAGTTTAATTTGATTTCTTTGAGCTGGATGTGAGCAGAGCTGGTTCATGGTCAAATGGGGCCATAGGCAAGGTGATGGATTAGCACCCCCCAGCAGCTATTCCAGTGTCCCATCAGTTGGCGTACTCTCTTCCCCCAGTTACCAGAAATACTGTTGAAACCTGTCAGGGCACATACTATTTTCTTCTTCACCTCTAGAAAGGTAACAAATATTTGGATTTAATTTAAAACTTTTATTTCAAATTTTATAGAACAAACACAGATAGCCATTTGTTAAGCAAAACAATACAATATCAAAACAAAAACAGACTTATCATGGGCAACAGTAAACTTCTCTACCCTTAAAACTTACATTCACTGAAACTGCATACTGACATTCGTAAAAAATGCATTTAGCCAGTAGTGGATTAAGTTTACCTTTGTGTTGCTTTCGAACCATGGCCCCCTGCACACATCTTTAGAACTATGCATAACAGCATGTGCTCTTTGATTCACCTTCCTGATTGTATTATGTTCCTTGTTTAATACAGCACCACTTGTTAGAGTGCGTTTTAAATTTGTTGTTTTGAATATTTTTTCCAGTAAACAGTGAAACAAAATTCATGAACCAATAATGACAAAACTACTCATATCAGAACATTCTAAACATAAATGCCACTCAAACTGCTGTCATTATAATCCACCAATATCAGTCAATATGCACAATTTCTGCAGAAGTAAAGGTCATATACATCATTCCACTTTATAGAGAGGTATAACTAATGAAGTTTCTGCTACAAACATATTTGCATTTCAGTGCTTCATCTACAAATTCAGTGCCCTCTGCCCTTGAAGAATAAATGTGTCATGATACATTAACAAAATGATGTGCTTGTGATATGCAATGGACAATGGCTGTTAAACTGACAACAGATCCATACTTACTAGGCATCTCATCTAAAAGAAGACACACTCAGGGGTGCAGCACACATTCTCACACTTTATGTTGCATGGTAGTGTCAGCAATCGATCTACCCTGTGTGGGAACAAACCCACAGCCTTCTGCACCAAAATTGCATGTGTGTACCACTTATACTGAATAATGCAATATGAAACACTGACAGGCTGTAATCCTCAGTGATTTACAAAAGCAAAGGAAATAAATAAATACATAAATGAATAAATGCAATTAAAGGAGACCTGGCAGTTAATGTTGAGGTTTCAAGCATTTGACTGCCAATAAGTAAGGTTAAGGGTTTGACTCTGAGCAAAGTCAATTAACTAGACAGTGCCCATAACTGGGGCATTTCAGAAAATCTTATTAATATATGTGTACTCAGTACACACTCAGTAGTCACAATTGCAAATTTATTTTCCTACATACTTTATAAAATGTGTCTCCCATTAACAGAATTTGAACAGTACTAGATTACTGATTAGAAGATTAAGGACCAGCACAACTACAGTATTATAATCAATATATGAGGTTTCTAACCACTTCATTTTCTTGCATGGCATGAAACACATATTGTAAGTAGGATTGCGAACTACACTGTGCAAGAGACTAAATGAATGAATATTAATTCATTCATAGTTAATATTAGTTATTATAGCTGTGGTTTATAATGGAGATGCTATTACACCTCTGCTGCAACAGAAAAGAAAACAAGTTCAGTTCTATTAAATGAAAAGAATACAGTGCAGATATTAGAAAAATGTCACAGCAAAATTAATTTTCCAAGGTTGGTGTTCACTGGAGTGTAAGATCCTTTTTGTGTTTCAGAGAAAACCCATTTATGTATAATTGTAAATGATGAGCTATCACATTCAGTGAAAAATACTGCGCTCGACAGTTTCTGCTGAAAAATTCTAGTTTCTCTACTCTCCCCATATCAGCATAAAATCTCTGTAGTTAGAAACACGTCTACAAGAAGTCAAAGCAGTGGTAGTTTTTACACTGTTTGCCTCTAATCCCAGTATATTGTCTACCCTTTTTAAGTAATGCATTAATATCTATATCAATATATATATATATGTGTGTGTGTGTGTGTGTGTGTGTGTGTGTGTGTGTGTGTGTGTGTGTGTGTGTGTGTGTGTGTGTGTGTGTGTGTATAAAAAACTCTCTCTCTCAAACTCTCTCTCTCTTTATATATATATATATATATATATATATATATATATATATATATATATATATATATATGGATTCACTTTAGAAGCTCAAAATACTGAAATATTGAAATTCAGTATTTTGAGCCCATAAAGTTGAATCCTGAGAACAGTGAAAGCTCAGAAGAGTGAAATTCAAAACCTTGAATACTGGCAGTTTTGAATTTCGCACTTCTGAGGTTTCACTGTGGTTGTGAATTCAGGTAAGTGTGGGTGTGTGTGTGTGTGTGTGTGTGTGTGTGTGTGTGTGTGTGTGTGTGTCTGTGCGTTAAGGGTATTGGCTAGGGGCTGTGGTGTGTGTCAGTGTGTTTTGTTGCTGGGATGTGTGTGTGCAAGGAGAATGTAGCTTGTGTGGTGGTGTTTTGTGTGTGTTTGTGTGTAGTGCCACGTCAGAGTTTTGATATTTAATTAGTGGGGGGGGGGTGCAGAGGGCTTGCCCCCCTGCTTTTATGTAATAGAGAGCTTGTGTTTGTTTGTGGGGAGGATGGTATGCTTGTTCGTGTGTGTGTGTGTGTGTGTGTGTGTGTGTGTGTGTGTGTGTGTGTGTGTGTGTGTGTGTGTGTGTGTGTGTGTGTGTGTGTGTGTGTGTGTGTGTGTGTGTCAATCGTAGATTTTGAATTTCACGTTTTTCGTGGTTTCAAAAATTTGACTTTATAGCTTTGAAATACTGAATTTCAATATTTCAGCATTTCGAGGATATAAAGTGAATCTGTATATATATATATATATATATATATATATATATATATATATATATATATACATTCATACATATAAATATAGATGCAAATATAAATAGATAATGCAAAATGTTTTCCAGCTGAACAACATGACAAAATGTTTAAAATTTATTTTCAGTCCCCCATGGCCAGTTAGTCATCCAAATTAAAATTAACATTTTTTTTCATTGTGCTTTTGACAGTATAATTCATCTACACTGGTACGTCTGTTTTTAGATATCAAAGCATAAGAAATGTAAGTATACTACTACAGATCAAAAAGGTGTAAATGGGAAGTAAGGACAATTCCCAGTCCATCATCGTTACCACTTTATAGTCCTACAGAAAGAAAGGTGCAAGTACATTCCTGGGAAATAAAAGAGAAAACAAAACAGCATGATATTAACCATTGCAGTGTGCCCTCTCAAATAAGGGAAAATGCAGTTACTTACACAAATGATTTTCAATATCTTCTGCATTGTCTGTGCCTCTCAGCATCAACAATCATGAGTGCTCAATAGTGCATAATATGCTCAACCTAGTAAATATCCACAATACTACATAATATGCACAACCTAGTAAGTATCCACAATACTACATAATATGTACAACCTAGTAAATATCCACAATACTACATAATATGCACAACCTAGTAAATATCCACAATACTACATAATATGTACAATGTAGTGAATATGCAAAATACTACATAATATGTGCAACACAGTAAATATCCACAATGGTACATAATATACACAACCTAGTAAATATCCACAATACTACATAATATACACAACCTAGTAAATATCCACAATGCTACATAATAAACACAACGTAGTAAATATCCACAATACTACATAACATACACAACCTAGTAAATATCCACAATACTAGATAATATGCACAACCTAGTAAATATCCACGGTGTACATGCATACAGTTGACCGGTGAATGGTTGACCGGGTATGACCAAAAGGAGTGCGGCAACATCACAAAAATGCGATTGCAAGTGTTGCGAGTTGCAAAATCCCGTCCTCTTTTTGACCCATGCTAGCACTCGTTTTAGGCTGTAGAGCTGTCAGATATGTCAAATTCGTTGTTTTTATGACATTCCGACCATTCATCGCTACAGGATTTGCTTACAAAAGTTGGTTAAAAGTATGGTCGAGTAATGTGCTCTCAACCATATGAATGTTAACCAGTATCCATATACTATAAAATATGTACAATCTAATAAATATCCACAATGCTGCATAATATATACAACCTAGTAAATATCTACAATACTACATAATATGCAAAACCTAGTAAATATCTACAATACTACATAATATGTACAACCTAGTAAATATCCACAATGCTACATAATATGTGCAATCTAGTAAATATCCACAATACTACATAATATGTACAACCTGGTAAATATCCACAATACTACATAATATGTACAACCTAGTAAATATCCATGCACTATTTCTTCAGTGTTAGGTGTCTGACAAGAAAAATAACTATGCATAATGTAAGGTAACATCTACTACCAATTGTGCCACCCCCTGCAGAACCTGTAAGGACAGTACAGTACTGTTTGAACAAGACAGAAGGCACTGCAAAGCATGTTAATAATCTATGAGCAGCTCCTGTATATTATGGTTTTCAAGTGCTATGCAAATATCCTATAATGACATTCACTGGAGACTTGTACAAAATGGCTTTGCTGAACAAATTTCTTAAAAAATAAAGTAAACTCAAGCTTTGTGTATAGGGAAAAAGGGGCACAAAGACAATTATTTTTCACTTTACTTTTATTTTTCCCTTTTCCTGGAAAAGGAAAGAAGACAATCAAGCTTAACATTTTGGGTCATATCTTACACACTTGAGCTGTGCTATGTAAGATTCATAAGGCAAGCTAATAATGCAAAGAAGTGACAATCAAAACCATGTCAAGCAATGGGTGCGTAAGAATAAAAGTTATAAATGTTACACTGTGAAATCAGAATGAATGGACTGTCTGATACTATATGCACCACCATCAGTCATCAATTATATTCCAATTTCTGTAAAAAAAAAAAGACTCCAAGTGCAAAGCTGCAGCAACCCAGCAACAACTCCCACTTTCAAGGATAAGGCAAAACCAGATATAGGAGCAGAAGTGCATGGATTTTTGAGGTAACATCACTTTTTTAATTCATCCATCAAGACATATTTAAGAAAATGATAAAATACTCAAGTTGAAAGCATTTTAGAAAGTAACTGGAGATTGTCTTAGTTTATTAGATGAAGACATAAAGACCTCTGTAGAAAATGTATCAGCTTTACTGCAGATGATCACTGCTGTGTGTGCGTAACATAACACATATTATGTAATAGAAATGAGACATAATTTAACGGTTCTCATAAATACTTTAGGTTGGTTCAAAATAAGTAAAGTTCAATCAGTTATATAATGTATTCAACAAAGAATAGCAGAGACTACCGGTCTCTAGTGTAGTAAAGACTTATGCGAATATATGTGGGTACATTTTAAGGCACAAGGCAATTGGGCTGAGCAACTTTTGCAACTATGGCCAGTATTCAGAAATAAGTCAGACATGGATGGTATGGCTGTACCAAAGGGCTCTTTAACAGAAATGCAGAAATCAGCGATTCAGACACTTTATCTGCACTGAGGAACAATCTCATTATCTGCTTGTTTGCATGTCTCTGAATTGCTCAGTGATTGCTGTAAGAGTTAACAAACACAGAAAGCCAATGCATTGCATTGACACAGGCACCCCCCATTCATTCCTGCAGAGACACACTCGCACACACACACAAACACACGCACCCACAGACACACACGTTTGCGAGCACACGCACAATCACACAAACATATCCCCCTACATCTCTGATGTGATCTCACCCATTGGTAATGGCTGAACATGAGCTTTTGGTCATGTTAACTAACAATGCTGGCAGTGATGATTTATGCTGCCAAGCTGTTCCATGAATCATTTGGATGTGGAAATTGCTTACTGCAGACATTTCCAGGGGGCAGAACTTGATTCATAATTACATATTTTTCCCTCAGAGTGCTTCATTTACATTTGCATTGGTACTGCAACTCATCAAGGTAACGGACTGCAGCAGAGCTGTCTATGAATTGGAAGCAGCTGCTGACAGAGGAATTATCAGTGCTGGTAATGTTTTGTAATCCCAGGTAAGCTGAACTCATGTCAGAGCAAACCGCACAGCTTTGAGTATGTTAATGCATTTATAAAATGCAATCCCCCCACACATACACAATAAGAAGGAAAAAAACAGATACATTAATAAAAAATAATTGAAGCTCTAAACAAAAGAAGATTACACTACTTATGTAGGTCTGAGTCACATATGCACACTCAACGTTATATATAAATGATGGGTAGAAAGAGCATGTTATAGCTATATAATTACAAAAAAATATAATATTTAGTTCCCTTGATCTTATCAAGTCAGTTACTATGACAAATAGTTACCAGCAAAGAAGGTGTTTCACTTATATTCAGATTCTTATATAGAAGGTTGTGCAAAGGATTTAGGCACTATCTTTTATCAGGGTGCTTCATGTACTCAAAAGAGCTTCAGAGTTTTATTCCTTCTACCCCCATTTGCATACTATATCACTCTGACCAAGTATTTTTACCAAAAAGTGCTCCTAGTTTACCTGTACAAAGGGGAATTTTGCCCAGCTGGCAGGCTTACCTGGGTAACAAATAGATAAAATAGAATATATATAAAGATATGCAATAAACTGAACACATTGCATGATGCTGTGCTAAACGTAGTGGGGTTGGAACCTACACTGAACAGATAAAGGCATCTTGATTGCTGTATTAGTACTGCCTACCTTTCCCTAATCCTATCCCTTTGTGTGACTAAAGTCAAAGTTAAAGTACATTTTATTATGATTTAGAACCACATACATGTAGTCTAAATGAAATTTCATGCCTCAGTTCAATTCCTGAGATTACAAATGGAAGTAAAGCTGCACATACAAGTAGAGGAATAAACATAACTAACAAATACAATACTACTCCCAATGCATGCAAGATAGAACAGAGACATTTACCAACACTCATTTACAAAAATAATACCCTCCCCTGAGTTAAACTAACTACCCTATTTAAAGTAATACAAACCACACTACAGATTGAAATAACTAAGTTATTTATCTAATATTGCACTTGATTGAGTTAAATAATACTGACTATGGATATAATAAATACATGTTGCACTTCCTTGGAATATATGTAAGTATATATTGCACAAATAAATAAAAATTGACTTAATATGTGTCCAGACCCCTGGGACTATTGCCCAAGTTCAGACGTCTAATGTAGGGTAGAAATTGTTATTGAATCTTGCAGTGCTGCAGTGGATGCTGCGATATCTCCTCCCCGATGCCAGATGCTTAAACAGTTCATGCGCAGGATGCGGGTTATCCCGTATTATTTTGGTGGCCTTTGGGATGCTTCTTGCAGAATAAAGGTGTATCGATGGAAGACTGGAACCTGTTACCTTCTATGCAACCCTCACCTCTCTTTGTAGTGCCTTCCATTCTGTAACTGTACAGCTTCCAAACCACACTATGGAGTTGCAGGTGAGGATGCTCTCTATTGCACCTCTATAGAAAGTAGAGACAATATGAGAAGGAAGATTAGCTTTTTTCAGCCTTCTTAAAAAGTGGAGGTGTTGGTGAACTTTACTGACCAGTTGGCTGGTGTTTCCCAACCATGAGAAATCCTCTGATATGTTTACACCCAGGACGTTCGTACTCTTAACCCTCTCCACACTTTCACCATTGATCCTGAACACTGGCTGGTTTGTTCTCCTTTTTCTGATGATAATCTCTTTGGTCTTGCTTACATTCAGGTCAAAGTTGTTCCCCTCACACCAACTGATCAGAGATGCCACCTCCTTTCGGCATGCACTTTTATCCTCCTTTGTGATGAGCCCCACGACTATGGTGTCATCAGCAGACTTGATGATATGGTTGGACCTGTGCTTAACATAGCAGTCATGGGTGAGGATGGTGAATGACAGTGGGCTAAGAACACGTCCCTGTGGAGCCCTAGTGTTAATTATGATGCACCTTGATATGTTCTTACCTGAACACTCCCTCTGTGATCTCTCAATCAGGAAGCCCAGGATTCAGTTGCACAGATGTTTACTTATTCCCACATGCGCCAGTTTTTCTATCAGCTGGACTGGTGCCACCATATTAAATGCAGAGCTGAAATTTATGAACAGCATCATCACATAGTTGTCTTTGCCCTCTAAATGCTCAAGGGAGATGTGTAGTGCTGCTGATATGGCATCAGCTGTGGATCAGTTAGCTTGTACGAAAACTGCGAAGGGTCAAAATTAGGAGGTAGGCATGATGAAAGATGCGTTTTGATCAGCTGCTCAAAACATTTCATAACAGTGGATGTCAGAGCGACTGTTCTTTAGTTGTTAGGGTGGGAGGGAGTGTTTTTTTTAGGTTGTGGGATGATGTTAGTTTCCTTGTAAGTGTCCAGTGATACAAGTGGTCAGCTATAAGCAGTTGTGTGATGAGTCCTGCTGCACACGACAGTTCCTCAGAGCAGCCTCTCATAGTGGACATTTGCTCTACATTACCCTAAGTAGCCATAAGCTGCTCTGCATGCGCAAATGCTAGGGGTCTGAATAAAGAGATGAAAAGTCAGCAAGCAAAGGAGTGTAGTAGTGCTGATACCGAATTCATCATCATATCTTGGTCAGTACCTTCACGAGGTGAACCCCGTTTTCACAAAATCTCACCGAGGCGACACTGATATAGATAGACTGTATTTATATAACATATATCATGGAAAGAAGTAAGTCAAAAACAAAAAAGGATAGCTGGGTGCAGAAGACCCAGGATAAAAAAGTACCCAATCCAGGTAGGTGCACTGGTGCCAGGACTGGTAAAAGTGACAATGTAGAATCCTCAAAATACAGAAACATTCCAACAATGTGGCCAGGCCAGGCCTAAGGGGAGGATGGCCTCCCTGTTGTAGAATGAAGTAGTAGTCCACAAAAATCAGAAAAACTGATTGGCCAAAGAAGAGCCATAAAGACGGTAGAGTGGACTAAAGAAATGATGTATTGTTACTATTATGTAAAAAGCCTAGAATTTCCAGACTCAAGATATACAAAATGATTAAGAGAGAAATTAGAGGAAAGAAAAATACTTCCACAGGAAAAACTGTCAGAAGCTTCAAATAAAAATTTGCATTCATTAATACAACAGATTTTTGAACAAACAGGATTTATATCAAGAAACTTTGATCTGTTTGGAAAAAGAAGCATCTGAGGAAGTGCGAAATCATAAACAATAAAACCTAGAGATATTTGAAAAATATATAAAAAAGAAATATGGACATGGGAAAGAAAGATTTGATACGGTGCAATATTTATGCAAAGGAGAAAGCCAAGTTAACTAATATAGAGAAGGCAGTCTCAAAGATATTCAAAGAGAAATACAGGCAAAGGCATACAGATATTGAAAACTTCACAATAAAAAAATTAATATCACAAAGATGTAATGTGGAAAAGAAGATTAGCAAAGCAGAAGTTAAAGAAATAAAAGTTGAAGTTATGGAGTGCCTGCGAAGTGAATGATTTAATGTAGAAGGTCTAACACAGACTATGTCACAGCATGATGGAGTGGGTCCCCATAACAAGGAAAAGCAAGATCAGGAGACATGTGAAGAAGAAATATGGACATGGGAAAGGAAAAAAGGTTTAAGATGGTGTAATATTTATGCAAAGGAGAAAGCAAAACTAACCAATACAAAAAGAGCAGCACCAAAGATATTTGAAGAGAAATACAGGCAAAGGAATCCAGATATGGAAAACATTACAATACAAAAATTAAGAAGACTAAGAGAAAAAGTAGAAAAAGAGATTAGTAATGGAGAAGTCAAAAAAATAGAAACTAAGGTTATGGATCAGCTGCAAAGAGAAGGATTCAATATAGAAAACGAATGTAGAAAGCACCACAACAGGATAGACCAATGGATATCCAAATTAAGGGGAAACCAGTGGAACAGGAAGCAATTGGTCAGGTGTCATATTAAGATATGTTGGAGCCTTCCACAGGAAGCCAGTATAAACATTCACTTGAAGCTACACAGCAAGGAAAGGAATAAGAAACTGTGGAAACTCTGATGCAGTCAATGTTGAGGAGTGATAGGCCAGTGAGTTCCCATATGACAGAACAAAAGATGGCACAGGATGGAATTAAAGATAATGTGCCACAGGTGGATGTTATAGAACTTTCTATATAAGGCCCACAGAGAATGGAAAACAAGGGCTGTGCCTTCCGTTTGGAAGAAAATGAGCTAAGAAAAGAGTTGCTAGATTTAATGAACATGGATAGATATATTAAGATCAATGAGAGAAATAGACTGCAGAAGGTCAATAAACCCAAAAAGTAAGAAGTCTGATAAAACAAATGAATGCAGTAATTAGGACTGTCCATAGAGATCCATCTGATATAACAGAAGTAAACAGCATATATTACTGTGCAGCTAAATTAATAACTGATAAAGTTCTACCGCAAGAACACAGGGTAGTAAGGGAAAGGAAGGGGAGAAATCGAATACTATCATGGAAGTATCAAACAGAGAAAACTATAAAGCAATTAAGACAAGAAATGTCACTGTTAGGAGATTATAGAAGAGGGACTAGATCAACAAAAATACTAAGAAAGATAGATGTGTTTAAAACAATGTACAGTATTAGAACAGATCAGGATCTATCATACACTATCGCAAATAACAAACTAAAAATTTCAGCACATGTGGAAAAACTTAGAAGATACACATATAAATATAAAGGAGAAGGACAAAATAAGCAATCTGTTGATGACCCAAAAACGTTTTATAGAGAATTGGGAGATAAGGTAAAAGGAATTGAAAGACCACCAACAAAAGAGGAAGTAGATACATTTTGTAGAAGTATCTATGAAGATCCTGTGGAACATAATAAAGATGCTAAATGGATAGAAGAAATTAAAGAAAGAATAAGAAGTTTAAAGGTACAGGATATGAAATGGGATGAAATAACAGCCAGAGAGATTGAAACAAAGCTAAGAAAAGCCTCTAACTTGAAAACCCCAGGCTCAGATGCAGTACCTAACTTTTGGTTAAAAGTATTAACATCTTTGCACAAGGATTTAGCCATGAGTAAGAACTATTTATATGCGCACCCCGAAAAGACACCACACTGGCTAACAATAGGAAAAACTATGCTCTTACTTAAGAGTGAACCTTCAAGCTATGCTAAAAATTATAGACCAATAAGTTGCTTTCCAATGACGTATAAACTATACATGGAAATTGATGCTGACAGAGTTTAAAGTCATTTAGAAGAAAACTCAATTATGGCAGTAGAACAAAAGGGCAATAAAAGAAAGTCATGGAACAAAGGATCATTTGTTGTTAAATATAATTATAATGGAGAACTGTAAAAGGGGAATAATCTATGCATGGCATGGATTGACTACAAAAAAGCATTTGACAGTATCCCACATTCATGGATAAAAGAGTGCTTAAAAATGTATAAGATACACTCTACACTGATTGACTACATTACAGTAACCATGAAACAATGGCAGACCACTTTGCAATTAAGCCATGATAAAGGACAGAGTATTATCCCAGGGATAAAAATTAAAAGGGGGATATTCCAGGGTGACTCTCTGTCACTGTTGCTATTCTGCCTTGCCATTAATCCATTAAGCTGTTTACTTAACAGCTTAGGGCATGGCTACAATTTGGCTCCTAGAAAACAACAAAGTCTAATGACTTCTCATCTTCTCTTTGTCAGTGATTTAAAACTGTATATGTCATTGGATGAGGAACTGAAAGCACAGCTGCAGGTTGTCAAAACTTTTTCAGATGATATTAGAATTTCATTTGGTCTTCATAAATGTGCAAAAGCAACCTTTGAAAAAGGAAAACTGCAGCACCAGGAAACCATCAGTTTGGGACAAGAATGTGATATAAAAGAACTTGAACAAGAAGGAATGTATAAATACTTGGAAATTGATGAAGGATCAGCAATAAAACATGAACATATGCAAATAAAATTCAGTAAGGAATACTTTAGAAGACTTAAATTAATCTTGAGAACAGCATTGATATCTAGGAACAAGATCCAAGCTATAAATCAATTTGCTCTTCCTATCCTAATGCACAGTTTTGGAGTGATTGACTGGCCCCAACATGTGTTGGATAGATTAGATATTAAAATAAGAAGGATGCTTCATGTTCACCAAATGATTTATAAAAATCAGTCTATACCAAGATTATATATTCCCCATTCTGAAGGAGAGATGGGCCTCTTTGAATTTGATTACATGTATAGAGCTGCAATTGTGGGACTCTATAGATATCTATTGACCTCACAAGATCCAAATGTAGTGAAAGTTTTGAAACATGAGGAGAATAAATCTAGGATGACATCTCTGCTTAATTTAGCAAAAGCATATCAACATCAAGCAGGAATGGAAATTAAACCAGAAGCAGATAAAAACCAGGCAGCAACTGAATGTGCCAAAAAAACAAAAAAAAAGAATATAAGGTGAAGGACCAGCTGAGAAGGCAAGAAATGTGGAAAAAACATAAATATATTTGCAAGTATAGAAAACTTCTGGAAGAGCATCATGTTGATCAAGAACGAACCCAGGAATGGTTAAGGAGAAGCAAATTCAAACCAAGAAATGAAAGGTTAATATTTGCAGCCCAAGATAGTGGTTTACGTACACACTTGTTTACAAAGTCTATTGAACATGTGGGAGAAACAGACAAATGTAGGCTTTCTAAAACCGAATTGAAAACAGTCACACACGTTGATGGTTGCGACACACTAATGGCAGAAGGACTGTATACTGAAAGGCATAATAATGTGGCAAGACTGTTGCACTGGGGATTGTGCAAACAATATGATATCAAAGTGACTGAAAACACTGGAACATGAGCTACAAAGCATCATAGAAAACAATGAAGTTTATATCACACGGGATCACCTATTACCAACAGTTCAAAAGATAGATGCTAGAAAACCAAATATAGTGGTTCAAGAAAAGAAGACAAAAGTAGCATTGATCATTGAGATTGCCACACCTAGTGGCTGTAGTATCTTGCGTACAGAGAGAGACACAGAGTCATAAAATACCAGGATCTACAGGCAGAAATGAGAGCAATGTGGAAGAAAGATACCCAGACAGTTCCAATAGTAGTAAGAGCAATGGGTCTTATAAAAAAGAATTTACAATCATATTTAGATATGTTACCAATCCATGTAACCCCATACGAATTGCAGAAGGAGTCATTACTGGGCACTTTGTGTGTGCTGTGAAGGGCAATTTTGGCTGACATCAAAGATTGAAACAATACTAATTTCATGAACTTTAATCATACTTTGACTTGGGAATGGGGTCAATTCCCGTCATGGTATTAGAAACCCAAAAGATTTGGAGAAATTAGAAAAAGAATCCAAATTCAAAAATCAAAGGCCAGCAGACAGTGATATACCAGTTGCTTTATTAAAGCATGTATAAATGAAACGTCATCAGACCAGTTTCTGGCTGAAAAAAACACTTAGATAGCCTTCAACAGTGTAAAATGTGATTCAGAATTCCGTAAAGTTAATGTCCATTTATACAATAGCCTATCAACAAAAATGAAGCTCATTGGATACTCAAAAATTCTCATTCAGACCTGGTGGATATAAACGACCCCGCTTAATGATCCACTTTTTTTCTTTTGTATTCAATACAGAGTGCCAGCCAGCTTTATTATTCCTATTACCAACAACCCTGTCAATAATTGTAAATCTGAAGTTTGCACCATGGTGTATCAAGGAATGATTGTATAGGGCATTACTTATTCTTTTGGTTCTGATGTCACTACAGTGTTCAGAAATCCTTACTCTCAATGACCTAGAATTTTGCCTGATATAGAAGGCTGAACAGGGACATGTAGCGAGATAGATCACCCAATCCATTCCACAGCTGGCTAGGAATTTAATGTCATAAACTATACCTGTGTTCCTACCAGTAAATTGTTTAGATTTAACTAACTTGGGACAATGTATACAATGTCCACACGGTACACATCCCGTAAGTAAATTACCTGTTAAAGTGCGTGTGGTGTGTTTGGCTCTTCCATCTACTTGGGACAATACTTTTGGGAACATTTGGTTAAATACAACAGAAACTGAAACAGGAACACCTAAACAACAACAGTTATTACGTCCAGTCTTATTGACTTACGGGCGAATCTTGTCTGGGGCTTCTGCATTAAATATTTATTTTTGATGCAGTTTAATGTTTCTGGTGACTTTATTTACATTATAGAAATTCACTGTTGAAGACATTTGGCTATAAGTATGGTTTCAACACAGCAAATTGTCTTTATTGGCATTTTTGGAAATTCGCTTATTTGAACTGACAAGAACATTCTATGGACTATTGATCGGCCATGTTTGGGGTATTCTAACTTATGGAACAATCAGGTTTGGAATTGTGTATAAAGGGAGATATTCTTATATTTATACATATTTAGTTTTTTATAAAGACAATATTGGTTTAATTTATCATACAATATATTGCATGTTTGTGATATCTAAACAATCAGCCATTTTTGATTGAATTTTCTAATTCTCACAGGACGTTTACACATTAACGTTCACTGTGTCTGCAACTTTTGCATAACCATCCAACTAAATGGATTATTGCTCATATGTGTATATTATTACTGGCACAGGGATAGGATATTTACATGGATTATTCTGTTATGTGTTTGGCTTTTTGTGCACCAGTAACTCACAATACTAAGATCCAGATATTATTTTCTCTCCTATATGGTCTTGTCCAACATATTAACATCGGAATAGACCCTAGTGGCCATTTTGTTTATTATAGGGAGTTCAGTTTATATTTTGATAGCATATTGGCACATTATTTTTCTTTCATATATATTTGGGGTTCAGTATTTCACACATATGAATAAGAGCTTCAACTATTTTTATCTTGTTTTTGGATTGTTTCTCCTATATACAGGAGTTTGTGGGGGGCTCAGATATATATATATATATATATATATATATATATATATATATATATATATATATATATATATATATATATATATATACATACATAGCTATTTGCTAATTATTGAGCTATTAGTTATCACCACTTAGTTTTTTGTAGTGGGTACAACAGACTAGTATTGTCTACACAGAGGAACATAGTGATGTGCATTTTAGGCCATTGGGGTTAATATTGGGTATCGTTACCAACCTAGGTGACTGTGATTGTGGATATATTCAGCAAAGGCTATTATTGCTTGTCCCCATACTTTCATTTTTCTGAATGGATAACTGATGTATAAATGGAAGACCATTATCTTCTTTTTTAAAAAAACAGGGACGAACGTAGCTTTGCGATTGCAATTTACTGGATCTATGTGGATTGTCATGGTTATACACTTCGGCTATTATTGTTCCTCTTGAATCACTTATATATCAGTCTGACCTACTACTTACTATAGTGTTATACTATATTATATTATACATTACATTTTGAATCTTTTGGTTTTTCATATTTGAGCTCACTCACACTCCACCTTTTGGATAATATTTTATCACAGTCTTTAGTGGGAAATTGTACCTAGTTACATAATCTTTATACAAGGAGGGAATAGTATCACAGACATAGAATTGACCAATATTTTACAGGGATTATCAGCAGATAGAGATGATTTAGGGGGTTTTGGATTAGGACCTACCAATAATACCAATACTGGGATGGATTTACAAGCTCCGGATAATATGTGTATATCACAATTCCAAAAATTAACCAAGTATATGAGGGGCTTACGTACCAGTGTTTGGCATCTCAGGCTCTTTAAGGCTTATCAAGCCAAAGGGATCTCACTTAGGGGTCTCAGAGTAAGACATCAGCCCTTAGTAGCCAACATAAATATGAAGTTAGCCGAACAATGGGCATTGGCCCAGCAAAAAGCCTCAATGGGATTTGTTGAGGTGTTGGTTGCATACTATGAATGCTCTATAGATATGGGCATCACTGAGGTAGCTAATATTTGTGAGGACATTAAGAAGTTTGAGGGCCAACCATCTTACATGACTTGTCTGAACAAATTGAGCCAGGAACTATTTCAATTAGAGCAACATCTCAAGAAAAGAAAAATACACAAATTCCATAGGGATATGGGAGACTATGGTAGGGGGAACCCCTTCAGCACCAACAAACATGTCAAATTTGACAGTGTAAACCAGAAAACATTGAAATGTAAAAGACCAAGGTCCATTCTCAAGAAACCCAAATCATCTTATAATGAGACATCCAGGGAAGATTCCTCCTCCGTCATGGGTGTAGATCTGCAGTATACCACAGATTCCACGTTATCTACGCGTAAGAATTACCAAAACCCTTTAGGGGCAGGACAAGGAGGGCAGGGAGAAAAAAGACCACATATAGACAATACACAGACTCTTCTCAGAATGATGACACAGAAATAATGGAAACCACTAATGTGTTAAACATTTCATCATAATCTTTGTCACAAGTACATATTCATCTGTTAAATAAAGGGTTACATTTTGTACCTGGATTCTTTGTATCAGTGGACTGTTTTGCACAGGATGTTACATCCTTTTGTCGGTTGTTAAATTTATAATTGCATTTTGATTCATCCACTAATTTTGTGGAGGAGGATGTATTCAAGTATTATAAATCTAATTATATGCCTCCTATGCAACGCAGTGTTTATATGTTTCAAACATGTGTTCTCAAAGATCTACATTTCCATTTCACGGAATCAGGGATTATGCCTAATAACCTCTCAAAGATTGAAATACAGGCAATCCAGGACTTTGCTAATAACAAATATTTGGTCATTCTGTCTGCAGACAAGAGAGGGGCAGTGGTTGTCATGGATTGGGCCAAATTGAGGCAGAGAGGCAACTAAATGAAGGCCGTTACTACATGCATATGTCCTTGGATTCAAGCTCTAGTTTTAAGACACAAATTGATCAGTTTCTTTAGTCTGCCAAAGAGGAGGACATTATATCCGATTCCACATTATACCATTTGTCAGCATTGGATCCAAGTAGCCAATATCTATATTTACTGCCCAACATACATAAAGATCTGTATCATCCACTAGGCAGACCCATTGTATCAGGACGAGGTTCCATTACTGATCCCCTCTCACAGTTTTTTACTAAATACTTGAAACCTTTGCTGAAATGTGTTAGGTCCAGGATCCAGGATACAGCCCAATTTTTACAGGTAATCTCAAACATGCAACTGGAACCCAGATGGCTGTTATGTACTCTGGATGTATCGGCTCTGTACACTAACATTCCTCATTGCACTGGGCTCCAGGCTCTTGAATATTGTTATCTATATCCTAACTTTATCCCCCAGGATTTAATACCTTTTTGATCTGTCTTGTGGAACATGTTCTTTCTAAAAATGTTTTCTACTATCAGGACAAATGTTACTGGCAGGTCCAGGGGACAGTTATGGTAACATATTTTTCCCCCATATATGCTGGCCTCTTTATGGCCTTTGTAGAAGAACAATTAATTTATGACAACAATCACAATATATATTTAGAGGAAACTGACATATGGAAGCGTTACCTCAATGATTGCCAGATGGTCTGGAGGTCTGACATTGAATATCTACAGGAGTTTGTTGAATATTTAAATGGTAATAAGTGGGAATTGGAATTTACAGTCAGCTATGATGTCCAACACATTACTTTTTGGATGTCTTGAACACTAGAAATATCAACAACACTTTAGACACTCAGGTCTACCATAAGTACCCACAATACAACTCCCTACTGCATGCATCCAGTTTCCATCCACCAATTATTACTAGAAATATACCCAAATCTCAACTTCTTTGTATGAAACGCGTATGTTAACAAGTAGACAAATATGAACACTTTAAGGAGGACCTGACCAGAAGAAGGTATAGAGACAGCGGCTACAAAATTGGCAACATTATGACTGCCAGTAACTGGGTGTCAACACTAGACAGGAATGATTTATTGACATACAGAAACAAAGAACAAGGGGAACAAATGGATATCCGCCTTGTCACCACCTATGGAAGGAATACTAATATATTATTAGATAGTGTCCAGAGACATTGGAACATTCTTCTAGCTGATAGCCAGCTATCTGAGATCCTTAATGATAGATGTCTCTTAGCTATCTGAGATCCTTAATGATAGATGTCTTTTCTCATTTCGGAAAGGGAAAACTTTGGGGTCCCACTTTTATCATTACAAACATGGCCAGAAACAAACTCAGGACTACAGCCAATACACTTTAACAGGTAATTTACTTACAGGATGTGTACTGTGTGGACATTGTATACATTGTCCCAAGTTAGTTAAATCTAAACAATTTATTAGTAGGAACACAGCTATAGTTTATGACATTAAATTCCTAGCCAACTGTGGAATGGATTGGGTTATCTATCTCGCTACATGTCTCTGTTCAGCCTTCTATATCAGGCACACTTCTAGGCCATTGAGACTAAGGATTTCTGAACACTGTAGTGACATCAGAACCAAAAGAATAAGCAATACTCTATACAATCATTCATTGATACACCATGGAGCAGACTTCAGATTTACAATTATTGACAGGATTGTTGGTAATAGGACTAATAAAGCTGGTTGGCACTCTATATTGAATACAAAAGAAAAAAAGTGGATCATTAAGCGGGGTCGTTTATTTCTACCAGGCCTGAATGAGAATTTTTGAGTAACCAATGAGCTTCATTTTTGTTGATAGGTTATTGTATAAATGGACCTTAACTTTATGGAATTCTGAATCACATTTTACACTGATGAAGGCTATTTAAGTGTTTTTAAAGCTGAAACCAGTCTTATGGAGTTTCATTTATATATGCTATAATAAAGCAACTGGTATATCACTGTTTGCTGGCCTTTGATTTTTGAATTTGGATTCTCCTTTTTGGGGCCATGCAGTTGCCATACTTGCAAGGGCTATGTGAGTTTGAAATTAGAAAAAGGCCAAAGCAGCATGTATTTCATACTTTCCAGTTACTTAATGAGGTTGCAATGGCCTTTGTCACAGTTGCAGCTTAACCAAAATTGCTTTATTTACTCAAGTTTTTCAACAGTATACCCCTACTAACTAAAATTACGTTATCTCATTCAGTTCAAACAGTAACTCAGTGTAAGCTAGCTACTAGTAAATCTGAATAGTATGTTACTTCAAAATATAGCACCAAACTATCTCAGTAAACTGCATATAGTACTCTGTGTAATTTTAATTAATTCTCAAAAGTTCAAGACTAAAATGCTTTACCAGCCTAATCACATGTGTTTTTCTTAGGCAGTGTTGTAACTATATTATGTCACAAATAATGAACTCTTAATCAACACTAGAAATTATGTTTGTGAAAGATGCACATATTTAACAAATATAATGGCCTCACTGTTATGAAAAAAGATGGACTGTGAGCAATACATACATTCACCATATTCAATAACATGTCTTACACTGAGATTGCAAAAAGTCCTTGCCAATCCCTTTTAAGTCTATGAAGACCATGCCTCAGTGAAAATTGAGAAATGCACTGCCTTCAGGCTCAATTCCAGTGAAGTGCCACAAGGAGTTAAATAATCTCACATCCAGTACACCAGCCCACTCTGAAATTAAAAGTATTGTAGTGATCAATGGCTGTGTTGTCAGGCCCACTGATTCTCTACTCACTAGGCTGGACAAAGGTAGTGATGTGAGTTATCTTTTAGTGACAAAAACTCTGATATTTCAAGGGTGCTTATGACCCTTTCAAGTAACAAATATGAGTAAAACATAGTGGTTGCTTACATGTGGTTGAATAATTTGTGATACAAACCATGAAAGCTATGCAGAGGGACATGCATGCCACTAATGCACGTAAGACTATGGTCTTCAGTTGAATCTTTGTTTTTCAAAGAATGATATCTAGGTACAAATAAAAGATAATTGCATTCAACAACTGTCTAAATAGTTGTTGTCATTATTCCAGAGAGAGATACAGTATGTATTAGCATGGGACAAGGTGTTTGACAGTTCTAGTTCCTTTGCGAAGAGTGGTCCACACCTCTTATTCAAGGCTTCCATACTCTGCCCCCATCATACAATTTTTTAGTCAGAGTCCAGCTAATGGAGTGACAGAGTAACTATTACAGCTAATCCAAAACAGGATCATAGTAAGTAGCACTGCTCAATACCAGATGTCTCAACAACAAATTGCCTGCCCTTGAAGTTGTCTGCAAACTGCAACTGGAATACATCTATATCTGTGTAATTACTGAAACTTGATTTAAATGTTTAGAAAATGCTTTCTTAAGACAGGACTTTTGCACATATGTTATGGGCCATATAACATCCAGATAGTTTCACAGAAACCGAAAAACTGAACTCACTGAATTCCAAATCACACTAAATAAGATATCTTGATCACCGCCTTATACCACCTACCTCTGTCTGATGCTATTCATCAGTGTGACTTGTGATACATACAAGCACAGCCAGCTGACTGCATGTGTATGAGAAGCTGCAGTGCATACCACAAATTCCTTCAAGTGACCTCTAGTAGCCACAGCTGCTCTACACTGCCTTAAGTAGTGTGCATCTATTCTGCATTTATAGCCTGTTAAGGATCACCATGTATGTCTTCTGAAAATCAAGTTGTTCTTCTTTCGGCTTTTCCTGGTTAGTGGTCACCACACTGGAACTCCGGTCCGCTAATGATTGGCAGTAGATTTTTTTTATGGGTGCCAAGATGCCAGCTCGACACCCAACCTTCAACAAAGGTATGCCCATTTTACGCATGTCTTTCGAATGCCACTCGACCGTGGGGAGGACATGCAGACTCCACACAGAAGGCGCTCTAGCCGAGAATCGAATGGGAGAACCTCTTGCTGTGAGCAACAATGCTACTGCTGCACCAAGTAAGGTTCCTAAATGTACTTGATGGACTGTCTTTAAACAATCACCCCTTTATTTTGAGATACTTTAACTATCTCGCAATAAAATGGAGTACTTATACCTCCAATGTGATTATATCCAAAAGTTCTTAGATTTAATAAACAAAAACTCCCTGTACCAAATAGTTAAACCCACTACAGTGTATACATTTAACACAATCTCCCATTTTAACAAGGGTAGTAAACATAATGCATTACTAACAGATTACTATGTGGTAACATGGATTGTCAATTGGCTGAAGGTCAGAACTCATATGGTCTGGGCAGCAGGTGTCTAATCAGAGAATGTGAAGTTAAGAAGTGGTATCCAACAAAGCTCAGTTCTGAGACCTCTTTTGTTTGGCATTTACTTTTTTTGGATCTTCAAACCACAAACCTAGACTTCTGGCTAACCGTATTTGCAGAGGTCAGGAAACTGGGAGTCATTTTCAAGTCCTCCTTTTACACCCCAGTTCTTCATCAAGAACTTCCACTTGTAATTTTCTGGTGTACTAAAATCAGATCAAATTAAGTGCTAGCAAGAGAAACATTGTCACATGTGGTAGAGAACTCTCTCCACAGCATATAGCACAGAAAATAATCCCATTCCAAAATAAGAAAATCGTTACAGACTTTGGAACTTGGGTTAATTCCCTTTCCTTTGATCATCATGAAGCAACAGCAGTTAGAAAGTTCTTTTACCTAATATAGCAAATTGCCAAAGGAAGATCATTCAGCTCTAAACAGGTCATCATTCTCTTACATTCAGCATTGATTAGGCCAGTTATTGAACGCAACCTCCCCTTTTGTGGAGTATCCCACTAGACATATCAAACAATTAAAAAGACCTCAATGTTCCTAACTAAGAAGACCACTGGCTTAAAATAGAAATTGGTGGAAATAGACAATAAACTAAAATTTGACATTCACATATCCATGACCATAAAAAAGTCCACAAAAAACTAGGAGCGTTATACAGAAATAAGCAATTTCTCACCAAAGCAGCAAAGATTTCAATAGCAAATTCCCACCTTATCTCCACCCTACTTTATGCCTCTCCAATATATACCAACCTAAGGCAATGTGATCTAAACAAGCTAGAGACCTGCTACAACAAAATCACCAAATTCACCACAGGGGCATCCTACTGTAGTCACCACTGTCTCTCACTTGCTGAACTGGGCTGGCTTGAACTCCCTCACCTCCTTCAGTGGTATCAACTCTCACTTGCCCACAAACTAGTAAACCATCCACTAAATGTCCCATCCCTCCAGAATCTACTCCAACCCTATCGCACCACCAGACCACTAAGATCCAGCAACAAAAATCACTTGCAGATCACTAAAGCCAATAACTCTGCTGGTGAAGAACTATTCTCTTGCACCATAGCCAAATTATGGAACTCACTCCCACCCACAATTACCTCCGTACCATCATGCACCCACTTCAAAACTTTACTAAAAGCGCACCTAAAAACATGCTGGCTATGCCCTTGCAACTCCCACTCTAATATCACCCTCCCCATCCAACAACTACCTTTCTCTCCACTCCACTAACTACTTTGATTATAGCAAGCTCAGATGCTCATAAGCCTAGTACTTATTATACAGCAGGAACTTCTCATTGTAACATTTGTTAATGTCTGTTATGTACTTCAAAGATAAAGATTCTAGTTGTCTACTGATGTACTATGTTCTTTATCTGTAAATATGTTGTAAGTAATTGCTATGTTAAATTGTTAATCACTATGTAATCCAATGTAACTACTGTCTGTTTATTTTACTGTGGAGCTTTTCTCCCCGGGCCTCCGCTGAAAATGGACCTACGTCCAGTCAGACACTCCCGGTCAACAAATTTAAATAAACAAATAAATAAAAACTTCAGTCAACCAGAAAAGACTGGAAGCACTGTCAGCTTATTCAATATCGAATAAATTCCTAAGGAGGAGATCTATGCCTTGCGTTTCATGACATAGGGACCCAGTGGCTTTAGATCATTTATTTCCATGAACTGAATAGTCCGAAAAACAGCAGAATCAGGGATCTCAACTTTCAACAGTAGATGAATAAAACATGGTGGAGATAGGTTCATTATGTAGCACTTCCCCCATTTCTGGAGCAGTGTCTTCCTGCATATCAAAGAGTATGACACTCTACCTTCCTGAGTATGACACTCCATCTTCCTGAGTATGACACTCTATCTTCCTTCATACAGGACCTGTGTCACTGGATGGGTATTATAGGTGTGTACTAAGCTAATGGCCCTGGAGTCTTTACAAGCCTAGCCCATAGGATTACCCTGGCATCATGCCACCCAATCTTAGTTCTCAGTGCCTCTGTCAAGTAGAGCCACTGGAGTGATCCCCGGGGTGAATTTTCTATTCTCTTGAAGAGGGCCAGTGAGGTATTAAATAATTTGTTTTTTTAATTTGTTGATAGAGGAGACTACACTGAGACTGTACTCTGTGTATATATATATATATATATATATATATATATATATATATATATATATATATATATATATATACACACACACACACACACACACACATATATATATATACACACACACACACACACACACACACACACACACACACACACACACACACACACACACACACACACACACACACACACACACACACACACACACACACAAATATTTTTCTCCAAACTGTCTTTTGCTTTTCTGTACGTGTACAAACCATCATAATCTGTTCTCTTTGATTTTTATGCAGTAGAAGCAACTTTGGCTTCTGCTCTTATGTCCTAATTTATTTGCCTTTCCCACATTGTGCATCCTACCACACAAGTCAAGTGCGTTATCCCCATCACCTCTTGTTTTCTCAAGTGCTCTGCCTTTACTACTCAGTTTTCTATGTCCTACAACAGTATTCAGCACACCACTGTTTTGTACACCATACTTTTCAACTTATTTGGCTTTTATGTCAGGCACTACACCTGACACTCTGTGCCAGTTAATTGAAGTCACTCTGTTTCTAGCTTTGACCTCTTCATTGAGACATCCCTTCTTCTCAACCACCTCTCCCAGATACTTGAAGCTGTTAGCCTGTTCCATTATTTTTAATTCTATTTCAGTTCTCAGCTTCTTCTAACTTCTCCCAATTGCTGCCATTACAACATTACAACTGTCTTATCTGTACTCAGTTTCACCCCATGTGCCTACAGGTTTGCATTCCATGCCCCAATTCTTTGCTGAAGTTCTACCTCAGAGACTGCCCGTAATGCCACATCACCTGCATACAGATTTATGTTGACATGTCCCCTCCAACCTGTTTGCTGATGTAGTCCATCACCAGTATGAACAGTAGTGGCCTCAGAACTGAATTCTGATGAAGCTCATCTCCAAGTAAAATCCTGTCTTTGACATCAAAACTGTTCGTACTTGAGGCATTGTGTCCTCATACATAGCTTGCACTAATTATACCAATGTTTCTGGGACTTAGAACCACCACAGGACTGCAAAATCAGCTTTCTTGGGACCTTGACATTTCTCCAAGTCTATGAATGCCCACTTGGACGCTCTCCCCATTTCTTGTTTCTTCTCAAGTAGCTTTCTCACTGCAAACATCGGGCCACTTGTGCTGCATCCTGATATGAATCCAAACTGCTCATCTCCCATCTTACTTTCAACTATTCTGTGTTTTCGTTTATCAATTACCCCTCCAGAACATTCATGAAATGTGACAGGAGCTTGATACCTCACTATTGCCAACTGATGTGAATGCCCCCTTTGTTCTTGAACACTAACACTAGTAAAGTTATTCTTCAGTCATCTTGGGTATGCCTTCTTTTCCATACTGAGTACTCTTAGGAGCCATTTCACCCTGTCACACAACTACTTTGTCATATCTGTTGCAACCTCATCTGAGCCTGCTGCTTCCCCAACTCCATTTTCCTTACTGCTGCTTATACGTGTTCTATGGTGGGTTCTTCCTCTTCTCTCATTGTAAGCTGTGTCTGGGGCAGTACAACTTCTTTGGGGTTTTCTTTGTTCAGAAACTACTGGAAGTTCTCTCTCCATCTTCCTTTGATGTCCTATAGACTGGTGAGCAGGTTGTTCCTGACATCTCTTATGAAGGGTATTTTGACTATATGCATTATCTTTCTGTCTTTGTCTTGCAACCTGAAATAGTTTCTTTGTAACATCTTCTGATTCACTTTCCAGAAGCTGGTAGAGTGTCTCTGATGCCTTGTTCTTTGCTATTGCAACCCCTTTCGTAGCCTCTTTGTCAGCTAACCAGTATTCCTTCCTAGCCCGGTCTATGTCCCACTTTTCTAGCACGTTTTCTTTATTTTTATGACTTCTTGGACTTCTGCATTCCACCACCAGCTTGCTTATGTACCTCACTTCCATACCTGGTTTGGCTGCATATCCGTTCTGTAGTTTTCACACCAGCTATTTTGAGACACTGCTATTCTTCTTCAACTCCTCCCATTTCTTTGTTTTTTTTTTTTTTGTTTGAGGTGCTAGAGCCCTGAGTAATCCTTTGAACTGTCACTTCAGTCACCATCAAGGTCTTCAGCCTGGTCTCTGTTGACCTTACAGCCTTCTCTGACCACTGCTTGCAGCTAATTTTGGCAACCAGAGGTTTATGCTGTGAGCAATATGTCTGGACACATACGTTAATGAATGGCTTTGACAGCAAATAGTATAAGTGCAGAATCTGCAGTCTGATAACTCATATGTAACCTCTGTCTGTTAGCCATTAATTCTTAACTGAAGAGCATAAAACACTGTGTCTGTATTGCACTTCCATAGTCCACCTATGCCATAAGCAACTCTATAAAGATTTAAGCATCATAATTTTATCTGACTTTCTCTTTTAATTTTTATGCTAAATCGCTAGCATCAACACTATAAACCATATGTATTATCTGTTGAGAAACCTGTAAACTAGAGATAAGTATTGTTTTATAATGATATATAAATATTATCTTAGACCAGCATCTGGATATAACACTATGATATGTACATACACTAAAAGTCAGGTCCATTTTACAAAAATAATTGCTCCATAACAAAGATTTTGACTATAAGAGTAGATGAAAATACTTAAATCTTTATTCTTTTTGTTATAGATATATACGAGGAATATTGATCTTCCATTGCAAATTTAATTTAACATGGAAATCTATAAAAGTAAAAAAAAATTAAGACATAAGAAAATGAAATTTCAAATATACTTATGTAAAACTAAATAAGACACTCATATTTTTCTAATAAAATGACACTGCTTTGGAATAATGTACCAATCAAGGTCTGTTAATCTGCAAATCAAAAAAAAAATGAATGACTGGGCAGGTGATAGGTGCATAAACCTTACAATACCATCTGAAATATACCAATCCAAATATAAAGTCACACCAAAGGGAACATACCATTAAACAAATTAATACATGAAACGTTACAAATATTGATATGTTTATGCTTCAAAACATAATAGATTTTAAGTCTTGTCGTAAAATTATCTTAGTGCAAATCAGTAACAAGATTATTTACTTAATGTTTGCAAAACTACTGTTGCATTATTTCATATATGGTAAAGACAACAGAGGTTCATGGTTAAAACTCCATATTCTTCTATATACAGCATATCTGTGTAAGGTTGCAAGTATTAAGATGTAGGTGGTAATGGTATGGTTACACTCACAAATGTTCCCTAGATACTTAACAGATTCCATTTGCCAACTTGATACAATAAGTGCACCCATGTTGGTAAAGGCAGATGCAATGAGGCTGATGGTATAAGCATATCTTCTGACCAGCCTGCAACCCTTGGTCAATAATTCCATTAAATATGTTTTTGGACTTTGACAGTGATAAATGTATTATCAGCATCGCTGAAGTAAATGCAGACTATTCAGATCACAGAGACCACTAAAGTTACTGCTGAGACAGTGCTTGTGATGTACTGTTGGCACAGAGAGAGAATACCCTGACCAAGACTGAGGTAACCCAGGTACAACTGGCAATTTGAGTGATGGACAGGGGGATGCCATGCTGGATGAACTGAGGTAAGTCCTGGTCAGCCTTATCCACTCCTCCCAGACATGAACCCATAATGGGGGGAAATAGGGTCATAAGGGTAAGGGCCAGCTGGAATGATGTGGGTATAGTGACCCAATCTGGTGACTGCAGCCCTTCATGGCTATATGTATGGGAACCTAACAAAAGGTTTCAGAGAGTCAAAAGTTATCCCTACACTGATATAGATACCCATATCATCAGTGTCATCCAAGAGGAGATGTCAGGGACATTCCTAAAATAGCTGTCATTGCCAAGATACTCATTTACCCTTTGCTCACCCCTTATTAGGCCAGTCATTGAATATAAAGCCCCCATTAGCATGAATCTGTCCAGACACATGCAACAACTGAAATGCCCACATAAATACCTTACTAAAAGGATACAAGACCTGAACAACATGTCCTACATGGACTGACTGAAAGCCCCATCACTAAACTTAGTATCCTACAGATGGCCAAGAGGTGACCTGTGTCTTGTATACAAGGCATCCTCCCCATTACTGATGGATTCACTGCATATCAAGCCAAATGGCATCAGGAATACTCAGTCTAGGGATATAAACCTCTTCTGCAACATCAGCAGAATGGATTGGAGGGACAGATATATTTTGCATAGGATGAGGCACCACTGCTATGGAACAGACTCTCATCCACGTAAAACAAAATTCATCCCTGTCCATTGTCAGGCCCAGCTTAGATCTATGAGTGAGAAACAAAACATTTAACCCAGGATTGCCCCCTGTATAACTAATGGACTGATGCAGCTCCTAAATGTTTATCCCATAAATGAGTCTCCTCAAATTATCAATGTATGCTTACAGTTATTCTCATTATTGGTAATATATAATTATTGACCATGGGATGGGTAAGGCCAATCTAACACCAAATGGGAGAGGTTATTGGGAGCACAAAAAGGGAAACTGGCTAAGCTTAAAATGGCCGACAATGGCAGCTATGAATCCATAAACCTATGAGATGTGAGCAAGAGCATAACCCCCCAGTTTTTGCCTAGATGCCAGACCCTTCAGACAGCTCTCACTGTAGGAAATCTGAAAGATGATCCCTTGTACCCCATTTAGGGGTGGCTCTATGGTTGTCATTGGAAGGGGAAACTGACACCTAAAATGTTAGTGAACATGATCTGGCTCAGATTATAACTACACAATCATAGGTAGACAATCAGAAATGTCAACAGAAGGTATTAAACTGAACCCTATGTATTGCTTCTGACAAAGTCATAGCAAAATACTTGTAGCAGATGACGCCCAGAATGACTATATGTCAACATTTGCCATATGGGCCTAAATAATCCATAGGAATCATATGTATATTAGGATCCACTGTATGCACATGTTGAATATAGATGGATTATTATAGATTTATTACCTATAGCTCATTTTTTTTATCTGCCATCTTCCATCTCTTGAAGATTCTTCAAAAATAGATTTAAAATAATCATTGATCATATTGTAGACCAAAAAAATCATGGAAAGTGAAATACTACAAACATCTTTAGGTGATTAATGCAAACAAACAAATAAGAAAAGACTGATATACTGTCACAAGGTACGTTTTTGAGTAATAATCATTTACACTCTTCTAAAGTCAGCTTATCATCATGAAGATAACTATATCCCTCATATGGGATGTAAATACAATATAACTTTCAAAGCCTGTAATACAATGAGACTACTTCCAGACAGTTCTCATGAGGAATTTCAAATTGTACTACCCTGGTAAAACTAATCACTACTCTCTTCTCCCTACTTAAGTCCTTCATCATTCACTGAAATTTCATTTCTTTCTTGCACTGAAAGCTGACACATATGTCCACTTTCTGCAAGATGCAGTGGATGACGTTATAACAACATCATTCCCTATAATTAGGGAGGATAGCACCTGGCTTGGAAACTGGTTACAAAACTCATGGAAATAAAACACAGTAAAAAGCCTTATGGTTAGCAGACATAATTCAAATATGTGTTTCAAAGCTGGGGAATAGTGCGGCTATGACTATTTCTTTCAAGACATAGTTATCTGTTATGATCTATTTTGGGCAGAGGGGCTGGAAGATTTTGGGTGGAGGCCCAGAGGGGCATTTAGTGACCTGCAAAGGGCATTTTAACCTTTTTTACACTGTGCTAAAATAAGCATATACATGATAGGCATTGTATATGCTGTTAACTGGAGTCATGTTAAGAATAATTTCGCAGAAATATGAAATCAAATCCTACAGTAAGAGTACACTAAGTGGTCATGATCTGTATTCAAGAACATCCCTACCAGATTGTTTTTGCTTTTTTCATCACTGAGAAAGATTATACTAAGTGTACATTTAATCTACACTTTGTGGTAACCTTTATGAATCACCACTGATATTTAAGGCTGCAAATAAATCAGTAAGGAAAACTAACAATAGCAGGGAGATGGTGTGGGTTATGCTTGTGTTTTCTCTTCACTCAGAACAGTGTACACTTAGTGTAGGCATTAATGAATCCTAGAGACTTTTTTTCACCCTATTCCAAATGTGAATTAGATGCATACTGTCACCTGAATTCATGGCCTTTGAGCACACTATCCTCACTCATGATCTGTCTGCTAGGAATCTGGATAATTACAGGAAAGGGATAGGGAGAGATTAACAGCACCATTATTAAAATACACTGACTTCTTTATGGTATTTGGACACTACAATACTCAGACTGCATACAGGTGAACAACAATTGTTATTGCAAAATAGCATACACTCAGTGGTTTCAGTGTAGTTTTTGCCATAGTCCCATACCTCTCAAGTGTACCTCATTACGAAGAATGTTCCTCATTTTGGATCTTAAAACGTCCATGTTCCTCAAAGTTCCACACAGGGCTCTATCATACATTTAGTGTTAGGAACTTTTTTAACTGATGTCCAAGGTAAATAGCACTGAATCATATTAATCCATCAAAATAACATTTTTTAAATTTAAAGAAGCACATTTTAACCATCCTGTGAACTTCCTAGTTGAAGTTATTAGTAAGCTGTAAGTTGGTGTTCCACATTTTGTCCATTTGTTTTACCTTATGAGAAGCAGTGTTCCTCATTTTGGATATGTAAGTTTGAGAGCTATGCAATAGTCCTGACTGCCCACTGTAGACTTTATAAGGTAAACCTTTTGCAGAGTTCTAAACCTACTTGCTTTTGACATAGAATTGTCACTTGCTCACCCCAAACTTAGATTGCACTGTTTAGGCCAGTTACTTAGTCTTCCTGGCTGTCAGGCTTCTGCATTCAGGAAATGAAAGAAAACCTCTTCTAATTTGTACCTGTCTGTTGATTGCTTTGTATTGGCTATAAACTGATTTCTCTCTGGTATAATTTGACCTGCAGGTGGAAGCATGGAAAGAATGACAAAAATATAAAACACCTCAATATCTTAAAAACTTCAGAATGCTTCGCAATTGTACTAAAAAGCAAATTAATGAAGGCAAAAAAAAAAACTATGCCAAAATAGCTTTATGAATAATAGTAAACAGACCCCTAAAAAATTCTGGACAGCAATTAAAGAAATCTTGCATCCTGGACATAAGTTCAACCCTAACCCCTCTCCCAATAACTCATCACTCAAAACCACAATACAATTAAATTCTTATTTCATAGATAGTATAGCATTTCTAACCAAGGATTCTCCAGTATGTAATCCTTACCCTACCCAGCATCCATGTACCACCACATCCACCTTCACTTTCAAACCTGTGCTCCCATCCTAAATAAAACTATACTTAAACTCAAGCCATGTTCTACTTAGGCTGATGACCTTCCAAGCGAATAGCTTAAAATATCAGCTGATAGCATTGCCTACCATGTTTTAGTCCTTATACTTCACATATTATCCCTCTTCACAGAGGAGGAAATTCAACAGACATTACTAACTTTAGACCTATAGCAACCTTATACCCCGCTCCAAAATACTTGAAAAATTTATTCAAAAGCAATTGCTAAACCATCTTCTGCATGAAGAAATCCTATCCCGGACACAACATGGTTCCATCCTTCCCATAGTACTAACACTGCACTTCTAACCTATATAGATACTGTCAATAAAGCTAAAGATAATGGGACTCTAGTCTCCTGCTTATTTCTAAACTTGTCTAAATCCTTTGACATAGGATGTCATGGCAGACTTCTATTTCCAATGCCCTCACTAGTTTTCTCTCAGTCTACCCTTCTATGGCTCAAAAGCTACCTATCCAATAGGCATCAGTCAGTAAAATTGTACTTCCACCATCTCCCCAATCCTCTCTGTGACCACTTGTGAACCACAGGGGTCTAGTCTTGGTCCCCTCCTCTTTAGAATTCTCATCAACACCCTCCACATATCCACACAACAGGCCTCCCTAATACAGTATGCAGATAACAACACACTCAATAGCACCTCTGACAATGTGGCACACCTCCAAAAAAGTACTTTAACAGCAACTGAAACATGGCTTTGTAACACACATCTCACGCTCAACCCTAAAAAAGCAAATTGCTACATTTTTCTCCAAATTCATCTCCCATGAAAAAACATAACTTAAATCCCTCTCTCTTGATAATACAACAATTGAAGTCATTTATCACAGCAAATTATCAGGGATGATACTGGATGATAATCTTAAATTTGACCTCAATTAACAATATTGCATAAGAAAAACTCATCAAAAACTAAGGATGCTTTATTGAACCAAAATCTTTCTCACTGGTGCAAATAAAGCTACACTTGCCGCTACTTATCTCCTCCTCACACTTATTTAGGGTGCTTCCAGCCTTACTAACCTTCAGACATCGCAAAATTCAAAACTTGGACAATGCTATAACAAAGTTGCTAAATTTGCAGCAAATACTTCTTTCAGAACCCATGACTGTATAGCACTAAAAAGCCTAAATCGGTTAGATCTATCCCATCAACTAACATATACAGAGTTTGTTACCACCTATAAAACTATGCAGGATTCATCAGTTTGTCTGGCACCAAATATCATTCTACACAATTATGTTCCTAGTCGGTCATTATGATACAATGACCAAAAATTCCTGTCTGTCCACAACTCTATCAAATCTGCTAGGCATTGTATTATGTTACTAAGGCCTGGAACTCCTTTTCTCTATCTTTCAGGTCAATACCTTCCCTCCATCTTTCAAAACCATTCTGAAAGACTTCCTAGCCAAAATGGTTGTGTTCTTTCTCAACACCAGGATTAGCTATATCCCTCAATGTGAAGAAATAACTATTCATACCTTACATCTCTTACTCTCCTTTTTTTTACTTACTTCTAACAGTCTCTTTCTCCCCCAACTTTCTTTCTAAATCTACCATAGGTCTGCTTTTCTCTCACTTCAGAGGTTCATAGATTAGTACTAAACTAACAGCCCTTGCGAGCCATTTTAAGCCTAGCCAATTATCCCTTGTGAGACTCAAACCCTGCACCTTGTGTTTGTAAGGCAAACACCTTAACCATTAGGCCAGCCTCCCAACCCTTCACATTGCAGTTTCTGTTTAGTTCATAGTGGTTCATAGGTTCGTACTAGGCTAACTGCCTTTGTGGGCCATTTTAACCCTGGCCAAGTAACCCATGTGAGAATCAAACCCTGCACCTTGTGTCTGCAAGCTAAACACCTTAACCATTATGCCATACTCCTACCCTTATGCCATACTCCCACCAGGTAAGTTATTACACTAACTCACCTATAATTTCTTTATTAACTGGGTAAAATTTCTCTGTTGAATCATTGTCATATAATTTGTATCTGTTTTTAAATGATGCTTTTATATTATGTCTAATTCCTTCACTCTAGATGATTGTCACTGTTGAACTGACTCCCCAAACCAAGTTCAGATATGTGAAAAAGGGGTTGTGGATGGATGGATTTGTTTTCTTATTATTTTTAAACACTGTAAAATTATTGTTCTTAAAACTTTTTGTAATACTCTGGAGCTTCACTCCCTGGGCCACGGCTGAAAATGGGCTCCTACCAAGTCAGAATTTCCTGGTAATCAAATGGTAGTAAATAAACATAACACTGCAATAAACAGTATTATGGGTTAACGTTTTGTTTTTATTTTACAATTTCATCACCAAGTAAACTGGTCCATAAACCATCTAATGGGATGCACTATGAATAATTGTGTATTATTTAACCGAAACATGACTATTTAAACTCAAAACATGTAAAATCTTGGAAGGTCAGCAACGACACTTCCAAGGTGGTAAAATGCAAATAAATAAATAAATAAATAAAATACTTTGCAGGGGGAAAAACAGGCTTGCCTGAGCTTAGAATTTAAGGCACGACCCGCACACATGAACTACGTATACCAACTCCAAGATTGCACAAACTGAAAGCAAAATGCAGCACTCAACTTCTTCTACTTCTCCTGGTCTAACCACCGTGACAGGAAGTGAATGATCTTTCAGTAATGATCAGTTCATCGACCTGACAGTGACAAAGAGTAGGGATCCCCCTCCTGAGCTATGACCTAGGCCAGATAGGTAAGGGTGATCAACCACATATGCACACATGGAGAATTTAGTGTAGCCAATTAACAAGCATGTTCTTGACATGGGAGGAAACCTGAGTACCCGGAGAAAAATTACACAGGCACTGCTGTCTTTTCTTCTGATTCAGAAAGCATGGCAGCTATGAAATGGAGTATTAGATTATTCCTGATAGCAGCTTGATATAACTCATGAACATACTCACAACTGCAGTTCAGAACTTGCATTAAAAGTTCATCCCAGCCAACTCTGTGGTATAGGGCAATGGAGCCTTGAGTGTGACACAGATTACTCAAGTCTAATTCATGTTTCAGATACTGGAGGAGTTGTACGAGGGCCAGCCAATTCTGTGGTATAGGGTGATGAAGACTTAAGTGGAACACAGATGATTCAAGTCTAATTCATGTTTCAGATACTGGAGGAGTAGTACAAGGGCCAGCCAACTCTGTGGAATAATGTGATGGAGCCTTGACTGTGGCACAGATGACTCAATTCTGATTCATGTATCAGACACTGAAGCAGTTTTACGAGGACCAGCCAACTCTGTGGTATATGGTGATGGAGCCTTGAGTGTGACACAGATGACTCAAATCTGATTCATGTTTCAGACACTGGAGGAGTTCTACGAGGACCAGCCAACTCTGTGGTATAAGATGATGGAGTCTTGAGTGTGACACGGATGACTCAAGTCTGATTCATGTTTCAGACACTGGAGGAGTTGTACAAGAGTGAGGGGAAGAGCAATGATCATCCTGGAAGTGATTTAATGATTTCATCTTACATCCAAGTGGTTTTCAATACAGACTTTTGGGCATTACCCAGTTGTAGAGTAAGATACAATTCCGGTAGTGGGGGAGTGGCACACAGAGCAGTGATGTTCTGGGTGTCACAGCAGTGCTCTGCTCCATATACATTTCCATTCTTTTACACCAAAATAAAAATCCTCTCCATTACTGGTCAAATGTATGATGAACCTCCTCTCCTAATTTTGTCTCAAGGAATGGAGGAATCTGGTCCTACTGTGAGGGGAAGCCTATCATGATAAACAGAAGGTAAACACCAGCCCATTCTGAAGACAGGATGTTTGCACAGAGGAATGGATGAGTCCAGTTCTTAAAGAAAGTAGGCTTGAGCCTAGGAATAGAGGGAACAAGGCCCACCAGTTGGGGATTAAAAAGGTCTATAAGGGATACATGCAGAAGATCAGCAACAGGAGAAATGTGGAGCAAAAATAAATAGATGAAAAAAGGGTGTCTGCACACTGCTGCAGTGACACACACACACACACACACACACACACACACACACACACACACACACACACACACACACACATGCACACACACATGCACACACACACACACACACACACACACACACACACACACACACACACACACACACACACACACACACACACACACACACACATGCACACACACACGCACACACATACACACACACACACACACACACACACACGTGTGTGTGTGTGTGTGTGTGTGTGTGTGTGTGTGTGTGTGTGTGTGTGTGCTCACAACCACACTTACTCCCCCTCCCAAACACATAGACATGTGACGTGAGTAGCAAAAGACAAGTAAAGGTTACCTGGAAGGAATGGGGAAAAATGCTTTGAGCATCATAATCTGTTAAGAATTTATAACCTGACCTGCTCATTGACAAGTGATGCTCCATTTTGACTGAATATTCTGTCCTTCTATATCCCTGTTTTCCTCCAGTTTTTAACCTAAAATTGGATTGTTGTTTGGGTGGATACTAATGACAGCACCATAAGTTCCTTGAGGCAATGATGACATACTGGAATACCTCACTGCTTCATTATACCAAAATAAGTGTGCTTTATCCATCATCTCAGCATATATTATTTTATCTTTCAAATCCTTATTTAAGTACCGAACAATAAGACAGGCAATAAATGTATAAATTATCTACTGATATGAACAAAGGCAATCTGACTGGCTGGTCAAATGAAACTCAAGGTAGTGTGTGAATTAAGAGAGTCTGAACAACGGCTAACAATTCATGTCATTCAGCATTTTTGTTTAGCTATGTCACTAGCTAACATCCTGCTAGCCAAAGCCCCAAAATGAAGATATTCTGGGAAGGAAGTGACCATTACATGCAGAAACACTGTCTGCACTGGAATTCTAAGGAGCATATCGCATTTACACAAGGCAGTTCATTATGCAATATTATTTTGATTATTCTTGAGTAATTCATATAGTCAGTTTTGAACATAAAATGATCAGCATCAAATATCTTTTCATTTCAAAGAATAAATCTGAGATGAGAGACTCAGACTGTCAGCCCTTTATTTTCCACGGTCCACAATCTGCTACAGTAACACGTTGACCTAGGAAGGAATGCCTCTACAGTACAGTAGCAGTGAAATGTCTGCTCATGGCATGTTCATGTCTAACATGCCTGCTACTTTGTTCACCACTCTCTAAAAATGCACTATGAAACAGAAGGCATATGAACAATTGATTCAAATAATTGGCATTCAAGCACAGAACTGGAGAGCCAGAATGTAGATAATAATTCTAGATGTTTGCATTAGTGGTTCTGTAATTTGTATAAAATGACAACGTAAGAGCAGCTTAAGTACCCAGTTATGACAGTTTGTCAACCACAGAGGTCAGACATGAGCAAATATCAATGCCCTATAGCAAGTATTCTGCCATAATGCCATTTCAAGTATGTTATATAATGAAGGTAGGGCAACCTAGTTATAGTATTGAAACACATCAGACATTTATTAGCGCATATAACATCATTTTTATTTTGGACAAAGGTTATATGAGAGGCACCTACTACTGTACAACGTATTTCATAAAACATGCCATTAATTATATTAAAATTTCATTTCTGACTGCATATGCAGTGTCTGACAACTTATATTTCTGTTCTATAATCTTGTAAAATGCAATACCAAATAGCTTAGTGTTGGTTTTGTTGCCTAATTATTCTCATTAATACTTATTTTTAAGAGACTGTTGACATTTTCCTTGACAAAGTTTAAAACTATACAGAATTCAGCAAAACCACAGCCAGTATCAGTTTCTGTTATTGCTGTTGCAGAACCGTCTTTTTTTACTCCTGTGAAGTAAGACTTAGTTGTAGCAAATATTGGATCGATAGGTGCATGCTGCTGAAGCCATTCAGCACTATTAAAACAGACGAAATTCAGGTAGGTGGGTCAGCACCTAGGCTACAATTTGATTTTGTACAGTGCTTAGCTTGCTGAAAGGAAAACGCCAGCACTGTTTTAGGCGGTATAATATGAAAGACATAAGTATAATAATCCATAAACTATTTTACTAATTAAAGAAAACACATGTGAGTTGGATTAATAATGAAATTAATTTAGACATGTCCTTGGATGTTATTATTGGTTGGGAACCTGATCGCACAATTAGAATGCAAATATTTGGAAACCCATTACACAAGTTAAATTACAGATGGGTGAGCAAATTACAGTGACACATGATTAACTTGCAAAAGCACTGAGGCTTTCTGCAAAATTCCAGATAAGCTTTTGGTTTGACTTTTACATTTTAAATGTCAGGTCTGAGTGATGCCATACAGTGAAAAGCCCTACAAGGGCTTCAATTAAAATTATTAAAAAGCAGACTTTAGTACATTTATTCATTTTCTGAGATTAATCACTGTATTATTATTGTAAAAATAACATGAATTATGCAAACAGCTTTTCTGTATATAGATAATTAATAGATAGCAGTTTTAATTAACTGTCAAAGAGGAATACAATAATTTAAAGCTGGAAAATAATGACTTAAATCAAAGTGCTGGTGGTTTTGTTGTTAATGTTATTTTCAAGAGCTCACTCTTCCTGGATTCATAAATCGCTTATTACAGGCAATAAAAAGCGCTACATTATTTGTCCCACTTGTTTACCTTGTTTCCTTTTAAGCTCGGGTCACTCTGAGGTCATTATTCTTATACTTCAAAGTCTCAGTATGAAAGGAAAGCTGTCTGCTTCCTTGGTGCCTGGTCACAGGCTGTAGGAATATTGTATGAATCCAGCAGATTCCTTTCTGTCATTTAAGACCTTTGTTCTATATGTCTAAACCTACTGCCCTGCTATCAGAAATTCTGAAAAACACACGAGTACTGCTCATATCTCTGAATGATTCATTTCGTTTTGCATTTTGTCTATGAAACGCCTGAATAAAGGAGCAGAAAAATGAAGGATCACTATAGGAGAAAGTAAGTAACAGAGAAATGCAGATAGCAGCTGACTAAGGTCAGTATGCAAAAATAAAACAAATGCATGACTGCAGCCTTCAGAAAAATGTCCCATGAAAGAAACCATGTAGAAAACATAGTCTGGTAATATTGCAGGCGCAGCCATGTAAGTTCAGAAATCAAAAGTTTGTAAGCACAAAGAGGATGAAAGCATATGTTATACTGGTTTAATGCATATCAGCCCTTTAAAAATGCCAAGTTTACTGCCTGCTACATTTGTGGGTGGCCATGGTGCTGCAGTGGTTAGCATTGCCGCCTCACAGCAAGAGGTTCTCCGGTTCGATCCTCGGCTGGGGTGCCTTCTGTGGGGAGTCTGCATGTCCTCCCTGTAGTTGCGTGGATTTCCTCCAGGTGCTCCGGGTTCCTCCCAAAGACATGCTGCAGGTGGATTGGACACTCTAAATTGGCCCTAGGTTTGAGTGTGTGCATGTGTGTGCCTTCTGTGGAAGGTTGGGTGCCGGGTTAGCAACTCAACACCGTAAAACTCCACCGCCAATCATGAGCGGACAGGTAATCTGCTGTGGTGGCCCTAACTGGGAAAAACCGAAAGAAGAAGAAGACTGCCTGGTACATTTCAAAGGAAATATTAGTCAGTGGTAAATGTTGACATGAATTAGTAATTTATTATAGCTGTGTTATATGGCACAGTGTGTTTACTCACTGAGATCAGGAAAAAGATATAATATTGTAATGTGCTTCCCTAGCATAAGTCCCACTCACAGCAGCACTTAGGGGTAATTAAAATTTTGTTACACATTCCCAAGCAAGGTTATAATTAGGTTGCAAGCTATGGACAGTGACAGCTAATAAAGAATAGTGACAGAAGGTAAAACAGCCTTTAAAAGCTATTAGAATGTATCTACTTATAAACAAAAATGTGTGACAGAACAATATGTCTAACAGCTTTTAAAAGGGAACTTATTTTCTTGTTTCTGTCTGCTTTAGCTCACAACTATCAACGTCAAAGTAAATGTTATTGTCATTTAGAACTACACACATGTAGCCTAAATGAAATTTCATGCATCAGCTCAAGTCTTGAGATTACAAAGGAAAGTGAAACAACACATACAACTACAGGAATAAACATAACTAACAAATAGAATACTACTCCCAATATACAGAAAAAAGAGCAGAGACATTTACTAACACTCATATACGAAAAGAATACCCTCCCCTGAGTTAAATTAACTACCCTATTTAAAGTAATACAAACCACACTACAGATTGAAATAACTAAGTTATTTATCTAATATTGCACTTGATTGAGTTAAATAATACTGACTATGGATATAATAAATACATGTTGCACTTACTTGGAATATATGTAAGTATATATTGCACAAATAAATAAAAATGGATTATTATATGTCCAGACCACTGGGACTAGTGCCTGAGTTCAGAAATCTAAACACTGCAGGGTAGAAACTGTTACTGAATCATGCAGTCCTGCAGCAGATGCTACGATATCTCCTGCCCAATGCCAGATGCCTAAACAGTCCATGTGCAGGATGTGTGTTGTCCTGTATTATTTTGTTGGCCGTTTGGATGCTTCTTGTAGCATAAAGATGTTGTATTGATGGAAAACTGGAAGCTGTTACCTTCTCTGTAACCCTCACCACTCTTTGTAGCACCTTCCTTTCTGTAACTGTGCAGCTTCCAAACAACACTGTGAAGCTGAAGGTGAGTATATTCTCTAGTGCATCTCTATAGATGGTGGAGAGAATATGAGGAGGAAGCTTAGATTTTATTCAGCCTTCTTTAAAAGTGGAGGTGTTGGTGGGCTTTCTTGACCAGTTGGCCGGTGTTTTCCGATCATGAGAGATCCTCCGATATGTGTACAGCCAGGAATTTCATACTTTAATCATCTCCACACTCTCACCATTGATTCTGATCACTGGTTGGTTTGTTCTCCTTTTCCTGATGTCGATGATAATCTCTTTGGTCTTGCTTACTCTCTGCTGTTTTGGAGAATGTCCCTGATTTTGTGTCATATTCTTGCCCTGTCTATCATAATATCTGTGATTTTCTGATAAGTCACTGAGGATTACAGTCAATCACTAATATTGCTCATTAGATTTGATGCTTCTTATTGTTCAGAAAACACATGTTGATGCAATACCTGTTGTTCTATAAATGTTTTAAGTAAATCAGTGTAATATTTGAAAACTTTCCCTGATTCTGGTCCTTTTCTCCCAAATATTTTTGTATTTGTCAAGAATTCTTAAGCAAAGAACTTAACAGGTATGTTGCTGTCTGACAGCACAATGTGCTTTACTTGCTGTTGAAGTTGGTCAAACATTTTGTGCTTTTTTTCTGCATCTCTTAGTACATGTAGCAGGTAAAGCTACCTACACTACAAAGCATTATGATTGTCTGTCTGATCATAACCCATATTATGTGTTCCTGACATGGATGCCAAGATTCAGCTCTAGAGCCTCATACACAATTTGAATTTTGTGCCAAGAAATTCATCTAAACAACAAAGCCTGAGTGATAAATCTTGGCATTCATGTTGAGAACACATACTATAGTGAAACAATTGGAGATCCACTTATAATTCTTTGTAGTGCATGAAGCTTCATCTGCTCCATGTACTACAAGCTACAGAAAAAAAATGTTTTCCTGCCTTTCAAAGGCATAAAGCACTTAGCAAGTGCTGTTAAAAAGACTGACTAACATGTCAGGGACAGATTACTGGCAAAGACAACATGCAGAAAGAAATATGTTTTTAATTCTGCTGTTATTGTTTGCTGGACAATAATGAAAGGTTTTACTCCCTAGTGCGATACCCAATCTTAACAACTTAAGCAGGGGTGCTTAATAATTGTTATGACTGGGTCTCATGGCACAGAAGTGCTTAACTGGTTTGCATTTTTCACAGTTTCAGAAAATAATCACTGTGTTCCATGCACTATGAAAGAATTACATGTTCTTGATACGGATGTCAGAATCCCCTCTAGATTTGTTTCATTCCACTGTGAAGTAAATTTCTTAAAATCTGTATCTTTAACACATAACAACTTGGTTATAATCTGAAACCTGTTTGTGACAAAGTATGTTTTACATGTGGGCAGTATGAGTTTTATAGATCAATGACTGAATTAAATATTATAGTTTTGAAACTTGTTTTGGTTTGTTTGTAATTAATGGCTAGATACTTTTACAACCCAAATTCAAAAACAAATAGTTGATATATGTAATAAATATATAAATACATAAATTAAAAGAGAATATTTTAAATTTAAATCTAACTGTGATATATTAAACATTGACTATAAAATACAGAGGACTGAAAAAAAGGTGCAATTAAACAAAGGCACAACTAAATGAAGTTTTGTGCTTCCACATGTTCTCTCTGTGCTCATCTGCTACTATTTAAATACAAGACAGGTTATGATAGGTGATCTAAACTGACAACCAAGAAACACAAATGGCTGCAACTTTTCAGTATAAGGAATTTCCTTCTGGCAACCTCAAGAACAGCAGTTATCCTTGATTTAACTCGTTAAAATGTCTTACTTTTCTGTGCTACTTGCAAAAGTTTTCTATCACACAAATAAATACTTTAATTAAAAAATTGTCCTGGAATATATATTCCAATGTGATTTGGAACCATTACTATAAGAAACATTTGTTAATACTGTACATTGATTGTATCTTCATGTGGTCATACTGGCCACTAAAATGCTTTCCAGAATACAGGTAAGAAGGACTCTCTGAATTTTGCAGCTTTAAGATACTTGACTTTTCCACAAACATTTCTGTAATTACTTATAGGATAACTGGATGAGTGGACTGATTTTACAAACAATTTTTGGCCCTTATTTAGACAGACAGCAACTGAGAAATTAAAGTCTCTATGCAAGGAAAAATGAAAGTAGCTTGTCAAAAAGCAGGTCTTTGAGAAGTGAGAGAAAACCAAACACACACAGAGATCAAATAAATGGAAACATTTTTCTCTAATTTCAGATCATGAAAAGTATTTGTTGTTGTTGTATGCCAACACTGTGCTGTGTGCCATTATTTAAAATATAACAATGATGGTAGACTGAGAAGAAGGGAGGGCTTGTCCCGAGTAACTGAAAATTGGGAGGTAGAAGGGAGTTACTTTGGGGAAAAACATGAAATAAAAATTTAAGACTGGGTGTCATGACACTGAAAAATAAATATCATACATAAATTTGGAAAGAGGGACAAAATTCACCTATACAAGAAACACTGAAATCGTATATGCGAGGTGAGAGATTACCAGAGGCAAAAGGAATGTAGAATATTAGATCATAATGCAAGGGCGGTAAACCTGCTCTGGAGGTAGCTCTGCACAGATGACATTTTGAAATGTAAAGATAAAATTGTTATCATCTATTTTTATGCCAAGAAAGTGTACATGAAATTACATGGAAATGCATGATTTTGTTTCTGGACAAATCTTTCCTGAATACCCATCTAAGGATTCTGCAGAAAACTCAATGTAGTGCTCTGCATTGATGATTCTGACAAATCTGATGCAAAACATGCTTCCACCCGAAAGGATGAGGTTTGTAGTCACTGTAAAGTTCCAATTTCTTTTTAAAATCAGTTACTTAGAAAGAAATATGCAAAAATTGCACATTTGTTTATGAACCTAGACCCGCAAATGGCAATATTCTGGAATGTAATAAATCTGAAAAGTAATATTTGTAAGATTAGGGAAAAAGCTATATCTTTGGTAATTAGTAAAAATCTGAGAAACAATTAAGAAAATGTTGGTTAAGTGAACATGTTAGGAAGACAGTGCAATGCCATGTATGCAATTTTACAAATATGTAACAAGATTGTTACATTTTGCATTAGTAATAGAAAATCTCCTGCATATTTAAATCCTGACTCATAATTTTCATAAGCAATAATATTCTGGTGTCATCAGCTTCAGAATATCCATTTGATAGGTACATGTCATGAACATAAAGGAATTTTACACTCACTATGTGAAGCAATTCCTATCTGAAATCAGCTTATTAGAAATAAATGTGCAATGGTCTATGCAAGATGTTCATGGCTAAATGTATCTTTTATTCCATTTGCAAATGGGTTGTAATTTTTAGATTTTTTTTAGAAAACTAATAAGTAAATATTTTCTAGATTAAGTGTGCAATCATAAAGCTGACAATTATTAAGAATAAGTTTTCACCATACTGACTTGAGGGCTATGCTTCATAGGCAAGATTCCAGAACAATGTAGCCTTGAGAAATTGTGATGTATGGAAGTTACAGATATTTTCATACATAGGTGATTCTGTAAGTCATGCTTTTGATAATGGATACAAATGAAGAAATGCATATATGTGATGATCATTTGCAGAATTCCTACAGTTCTTTCAACTCCTACTGTCACAATACTTTATAAGGTAAAAATAGAAACTGATAAACCATTTTCTGTCCTGATGTCGTAGACATATCAACACATCTCAAAATCGAGAATGCTTGTCTTCTTGGTAGCAATTGGTGACCAAGTAAATATGATGAAGTCATGGAAAGTAACACTAGTTACTGTGTACCCCATGTCAAAGAGGCACCCAGATAGGCAATACCATTATTTGATATTAGATCAATTTTCTGACCAGGACACTTTTGACAGGTATTAATAAACAGAGCAGGTAATGGAACTGTTGACCTCTATGCATCACATATGAGCCTACACAGCTAGACTGGAGACCATATCTCATAAGAAAACAAAGTCTTCCTTTTGCAGGGCATACATGCAGCCAGTGCATTTCAACACCACATGTAAGCAAAGCATTATTTGTGTGTCATACTATTGCTGCTCACATTCAGGGCAAATGCCTGTCTATCATACATCATAAAGCCTGGAACTGTACTCATCAATAGCAGCTGAGTGTCATGGAAGGGATAGAAAGCTTCTATAAGATAGCACACCTCATGCCACATGTTTTTTGAGACAGACAACTGATCCAGTTACTTGATAGAAAAACCCAAATAGAAATGATGTTCAAAGGATATCAGTCATAATAGATGAAGTTGTTACAACTGTCAAGCTGTGTGTCCAGTAGATGGATAGACTTTGCAAATCACAGCAATATTACTTAGCAGCATGTGCAATTCTTTTATATAACAAAGCAGTGTCCTAAGAAACAGGTTTGTTACTGATTTAATAACTGAAAAAGTGGGACATTATCATCCATAGTGAAAGATGTTACATAAGTATATACCTACAAAGCACGTGTTTTGGGCTTTAGATGCAAACGTCAAATCAAAAATGTCATGAGTCCAGCTGGTCGTCTGATAATGTTTGCAATCTCATGAACCATGTAAGATCTATGACCACATTTACACAGTTTATTGTCATTTATCCCATATGTTTTTGACATGGTATCTTTTAACTCCATAGTGCATAGTGGAGGACACATGTCACATCATGCATGGCCTCTGTAAAATCAGAAAATGAATCATATTCTGCTGCAGGCACTTGTTTGACTGCACTGACATATACATAGTCAACAGCAGACAGTATAAACCTTGCAAATTCTAACTATGAGTGTCATTACTGCACTTGGCAGAATTTAGCCCAACCAATAATGCCTTTCTGCCTGCTGTTGTGGAGCATATTTATAGAGAAGAGATGGAGTATTGTAATCAGCCTCCCTATATTCCTCCCATGTGGAGTCACTTAATACAGAGCCCACTACAATCATGTCCCCCCAATCAAAAGCACGTGAATATCTAAGTGGCACATTAAAATCAAGTGTAGAGCAGAAGTGCACCTGCTGCCTTCATATCATCTTTGTCAGGTTACTCATATTCTAAAAACCCTGACACTGAATCATACCAGGTTGTCACCACAAAGATGAGGACACATCTACTTTCATGAATGCCATTATTTGATGAGTCATTATGTTGACCAATACCTGCTGCTTTAATTTTAGATGCCAAACTATCATTTATTACCATTAAAGAAGCTACTGGGATAGGTGAATTATTCATCTCCAGGAAATATAGGCATGCAGCTGATATAAAATGACATGCTGTTACAAAATATAAAATAACATGGTGTAACAAAATTGCTTCCTGCTTAACTGCACGACAGCATGACTCTTGCACCACTCCTGGAGAGCCTGAAACACATGTAAGATATGTGTGACATCTCTAACAGCATGTGATACAGGCACTTATCACATATGACATGCAGTCACAGGCACCAAAAGTACAGTTGTGTACCTAAATTAAATAAAATCCCAAGACAAGGGTGAGGCTCCTCAGCTGCAGCAACTGTCCATGGAATCCAAAAAGCAAAACTGAATGAGGCAGCCAAACACGACAATAAGAAGCCGACCGTTTATTCAAAACGAAATAATAGAGTAATAAAATAATAAAAACAGGCAAACCCAAAGACTTGATATTCAGTAAGCACTTTCACATTCAAGTAGAATGCTTCTTCAGACTGTTAACTATTGACTTCACTGATTTTTCTTTAATACGTTAGCATCAGCTTTGGCCGGCTAAGATCTAGCTGTATTCAACTGGACGTATAAGAGAATTTAAGTACCTTTATCTGCACTTTTTTCAAATAATGCAGTATTTAAATTGATTTAACTGTGTTGCATGAATATTAACTGAACTGGAAGTTTTGACTCTGTTCTTCAGTTAGTGCTTGGTTGAATTTTATTACCTGTTAGTAACTGCAGGTGTGGGGGTAGCTACATTCTTTGATTTCCTGTCCTTGCCTATTTAAGTGGTACAGTTTGAAATATTTTCTGCTTAAAAACCTCAGCTTTGGCTGGCTAAGATCTAGTTGGATTCAACTGGACGTAGAAGAGAATTTAAGTGCCTTTATCTGCACTTTTTTCAAATAATACCGTATTTAAATTGATTTAACTGTGTTGCAAGAATATTAACTGAACTGGAAGTTTTGACTCTGTTCTTCAGTTAGTGCTTGCTTGAATTTTATTATCTGTTAGTAATTGCAGGTGTGGGGGTAGCTACATTCTTTGATTTCCTGCCATTGCCTATTTAAGTGGAATAGTTTGAAATATTTTCTGCTTAAAAACCTCAGCTTTGGCCGGCTAAGATCTAGCTGTATTCAACTGGACGTATAAGAGAATTTAAGTACCTTTATCTGCACTTTTTTTTTAAATAATCAGTATTTAAAATTGATTTAACTGTGTTGCATGAATATTAACTGAACTGGAAGTTTTGACTCTGTTCTTCAGTTAGTTTTCCAACCCATCCTCCCTGTTTCTGTTTTGGTGTTAATCTTAGTGGCTTTGAAACTGACTCTATAGTCAGGCATACTGATGTTCCACTCAGTAGACTAAACAAGGAGAAAGTTACTGTCAGCTGCGTGTCAGGTGCCAGGATCTGCCACATAACGCATGCACTCAGGTCGCTCCACAATAAGTACAAATATGACACTGTCATTCTCCATGTTGGTGTGAATGACCTGAGACGAACCTCCCTGGACTACATGAAAAGAGACATGGACAAGCTCTCCAATCTTGTATCCCGGGCAGGTATGACCCTAATCCTGAGTAGCATCCTGCCATCACCCAGAATGATACCACAGTACAAGGATAAAATGATTGACTTCAAAAATTGGCTAAGCTTCTGGTGTCATTCTAAGGGGATCCAGTATTTGTCTGCCTGGGATGACATGATCGACAGGCCACGATGCTTTGCCAGAGATGGCCTGCACCTGTTGCCCTTAGGATTCCGGATACTGGCTAAGGCTCTTGCCACCCCTATAGTGCCTTTTTTAGGCAAGGTTCAAATGACAAATTCACCACCGTAACAGGTACAAGCAAGCAAAATCTGAGGGTAATGCTACTCAATGCTAGGTCTAAACCTCAAAATGCACTCACTCGAGGCACTCATTAAAATGGAGAACATTGACATCTGTGCAGTGACAGAGACCTGGTTCAAAGCTCCAGAGAGCACCCCTGCATTACCAGGCTACAATTCATACCACACCTTTCGGCCACCTAACCCAGAACGAACCAATGAAGGCAGAGGCGTGTCCATATTCATTAAGGATATCCACACCTCCAGGCTAGTTGCACAGCATAAAGCATCTGAGATTATCCAAGTGCAACTAACTCTGGGCAAGAATGCAATCCAAATTGTAGCTTGCTACAAACCCCCCACCATGCCCCAGGATTCACACTCCTCATTTCTTGATACACTGGAAAGTATTAGGGTACAACCCAACACCCTAATAATGGGCGATTTCAACTACCCCACCATTAACTGGGAAAACTACTCATGTACCAACTCTTTTGCTCAACGTTTTCTAGAATTCATAAATTCTAATGTCTTAGATCAACTTATTCACACCCCCACCAGGGGCAGCAATATCCTAGACCTGGTCATTACCAACATGGGAAACCGGTGTTCCACACCAGAGGTCAATTCCTCGTTGGTCAGATCCGACCACAAGCTAATCAGCCTAGACATCCACATCCCAACCCCAGCCCCAATTAGGGAAACCATTGTAAAAAACCTCTCCAAAGCCAAATTCACACTTCTTAAGACAGAAGTGGCAAACTTCATGACACCCATGCAGATGGACAATAGAGGTATGACTGCTGAATCCTACACAAATGCACTTTATAAGCACTTACACGAGTGCATGGATCATGCTATCCCTAATAGAACCAAGATGTTATCCTTCAAAAAAAGGAAGCCAATCTGGTGGTCCTCTGCCATAAACAAACTCTACAACAGAAGAAAGAAACGGTTGCAAAAAAGAGTAAAATCCCATTGACTGGAGGAACTCCCTGGTCAACCTCAGTAAGAAGCTGAGACCCCTCATAAAATCCTCCAAAGCTAGTTACAAAAACAAAATTGCCACTGACTCTAAAGACAACCACAAATCATTCTATAGCTATGTCAAGAATCTAATTAGGAACACTCAGATCTGCTCTGAGTTACAGCACAACGGCACTAAATGTACAGAACCAACTGATATTGCCAACATCCTAGCAGATAGGTTCAGTGCTAACTTTACCCCCTCTCACCACCTAGAGGGCCCATCTCTATACTGGAAGAATGCAAAGTTCCTATAATCACGGCTGCACAAGTAAAAAACACACTCTCCAAAGCCAAGAACACAGCATCCATGGGACCTAACAATATCCCAGGCTGTGTTCCACACGAACTACAGAATGAACTGGCACCCTACCTAAGTACCATGTTCAATCATAGCCTCACCTCAGGCTTTGTACCCACTGAATGACACACCTCGACAGTTATCCCACTCCACAAAGGGAGAGCCACGACGGATCCCGGGAACTACCGCCCCATTAGCCTGACGAGCCTTGTCTGCAAGGCCATGGAACGTATCATCAAGGAACTCATAAACAAAGACATTGGTAATCTCCAAACTCTTGACCCTACCCAGTTTGGATTTGTAAAAGGCAGATCATGTCTCCTAAACCTGACTGACTTCTTTGAAGCAGTCACCAAAGCCATAGATGAGGGTAAAATGGTTCACACAGCTTATCTAGATCTTGCCAAGGCTTTTGACACCATCCCCCACTCTGGAATTATAGCTAAGCTCACCAAACTAGGTATAAATCTCTATGTCACAAGATGGGTTGACAACTGCCTCATGGACAGAACCCACACTGTGAAAGTAGCGAATTCCAAATCCGACATCAGACCAGTGACAAGTGCATTACCACAGGGTTCAGTCCTGGGTCCTCTCCTGTTTGGTATCTACTTCTCTGAAGTGCAGGCCAACACAGAAGGTCTTTGGCTAACAAAGTTTGCAGATGACTGCAAACTAGGAGCCATAATTGAAACTCCTAACGATGTGGATAAACTACAAAATGGCCTCACTGAGACAGATACCTGGTGTCAAAGCCATGGCCTGAAGCTCAATGCCAAAAAGTGTGTTGTCATCCCCTTTGGTAAAAACTCTGTACCCATGAACTACCACATAGCTGGTAGTCTACCTAATGCCGAAAATGTGATAAGAGACCTTGGGACACAGGTGGACAGTAGTCTATCCTTTGATAATCACATTGCCACAGTGGTCAGGAAATCATTCTACGTGGCTCATCTCATCACAAAAGGATTCTCATCCAGAAAAAAAGAGGTCATTGTTCCCCTCTACTCATCACTCATTAGACCCATTCTAGAGTACAACTCCTTTTTTGGTATGTACCTCACATGACATCTACAACAATTGGAAAGACCAAGAAATACCTCACAAAGAGGATTACTGGCCTCAAACAGATGCCCAATGCAGACTGTCTCAAACAACTACAGCTTTACTCCATCGCATACCGCCTACTCAGGGGCAATCTCTGCCTAACATACAAAGCTATGCCAATCCCAGAGCTGTTGAACATGCTCCACTTAAAGAAATCCCAATCCCTCCAAGCTACACGCTCTGGGGACCTAAACCTTGTCACCACAATAAACAGAACATGCTGGAGGGATAGATTCCTGTCCCAGAGACTTCCCATACTCTGGAACAGACTACCTATCTATGTCAAACAGAGCTCCTCATTAGCACTCTTCAAGAAAAATCTTGATGATTGGATGGGAAATGGGAAATTCACCCCAGGGATCACTTCTGTGGCTCTGCTCGACAGGGGCACAGGAAAATAATTTTCTTGGGTGGCGAAAGCCAGGGTACGTTTTTTGGCTAGGCTTGTATGGGACCTAGGGCCAATAGCCTAGTACATACCTATGAACCTATTTCATTGTCAAACCAATCATCTTTCTACCTCATGAATATTAAATAGTTACATAAAAATAATATACTGATTGCTATAATTCATCAAACATTTTAAAACATTTTCAAAAAAATGCAATTATATATAATATGGTATAATAATATAGTAATCATCTCATACTTACAACAAAATACATATATAAATAGTGAAAATGCAAAAAAGTCTGTCATATCTGTGTGACAATATATGTAAGAGTACCTATATTCAAAGCTATATGAACCTGCGAAAGAAAAATATATATAACTATAAACAAAACACATATAATGACCTTGTTCTAAAAAATATCTGTCTACATATAATATCATAATTCATCAAAAATCTGACATATGAACATTAATTTATCCTGAAATCTAGAATATATGTATAAAAAATACACATATATACATGTACAAAGAAAGTATATGTATACATATATATATATATATATATATATATATATATATATATATATTTAATGTTTGAGATCTTTGGCTGCTAAGAAGGGTCTTCTAGACACCCTATCATTGAGTTCTGAGCCTTTGTCTGCCTGTAATCTTAATATCCATCTCATTTCTCTCTGCTCAGTATAATTCTTATAGTTTCCTAACCTAGCATTTCTATATATCAGTTCTAGTACCATAAATTTAAAGCCATGTGACGTACCCTTGTTTATAATGTGTTTTGCTAATGCGTTGTTTTCGTCCTCTCTATTTATTGCATAGATATGTTCCTTCACTCGTTCCCTTAAGGTTCTGTTGGTCATATCTATATAGAACAAGTTACATTTGCTGCAAGTGGGAAGGTAAATCAAATCACGTATTTTACAATCAGCATAACTGCTGAACTCATATTCCTTCCCTGTGTCTGGATGTGCAAACTTATAACCATTCAACATAAAGGGGCATTGATTGCAGCTCCTGCAAGCAAAAGTTCCTTTTCTAGTGGATCTAAGTGTTTGCTTTTCATTTTGCTCATAACATAACATACGTGTCAATGATTTCGTATTTTTGTAGGTAAATCTAGGATGATCCCCTACCACAGCACTCATTCTTTTATCTGCAGTCAATATATTCCAGTTATTGATGAAAATTTATTTGATCTTGTTATTATTAGTAAATGAAATGACTGGTTTATTCATGTATGTTGTGTTTCTTCCATTCCTTTGTGTGTTAACCTCTTGATGCTGAGAGTATATATATATATATATATATATATATATATATATATATATATGGTTTCCCTTTAGAAACTCTCTTAACAGTATCATCATGGAACAAGAATTTTTTCTTCTTCTCTATAACCCCTTTCTTTGAATTCTCCATGCATCATCTCAACTGTTTCATAAAATTTCGATTCCTTACTGGTCAGTCTAGACGCTCTTATCACCTGTCCCTTGACTATACTTGTATAGATATGTGAAGGGTGCATACTTGTGCGATGTAATATGGAATTTTTCCTGCATGCTTTCCTATATAGCTGTGTCTGTATAGTATAATTTTCCTTGATGACAAAAACATCTAGAAACTCTATTTGTGATGCTGACCATTTTCCTGTCAAGGATAAAAAATTGGTGGTTCCATTTATGTACTCAATAAAAGCACAGAGTTTAGTTTCTTCTCCTCTCCACAACAAAAAAACATCATCCACAAATCATTTGTATAAAAAAATATTCCCTTCATATTCACCTCTTAATATATATGTGTGTTCCCAGTATGCCATCACAATGTTGGCATATGAGTTTGCATATGGGGTGCCCATGGCTACACCTCTTTTTTGTAGAAAATATTTATCATCATAAACAAAAACATTATTATTGAGAACAATATCCATTAACATAGCACATTTAATTATTAAGTCTCTGGGTAAATTATGTTCTATTAAAAATAATCTCATATATTCAATGTCTATGTCATTAGGGATCGATGTAAAGAGAGAATTCACATTCAGAGTTACCATGTAGCATATTTCTCTGTTTTTCTCAGATACTATATATTCAGAAAGGCTTCTAATAAATTGTTCAGTATCTTTAACTATTGTTTTTTTTTCTACTACCTTTTTTAACTGTTTTTCTAGATATATAGATATAGCTTCAGTGAGCCATCCCTTGCTGGATACTATTGGCCTAAGGGGTGGATTTATAAGGTTTTTGTGGACTTTAGGTAGGCCTCTAAATGTGGGTACTAATGGTTGTTCAACTAAAAAATATTTATATAAATCAAAATCAATTACATTACACAAAAACATGTCATATAGTTCATCCTGTACATTGTTTACTATTTTATTTAATTTAATTAAATCTATTTCACAATATGCTACTTTGTCTGCTAATAAATCTTGCATCTTATCTTGTATATGGATGTGTCTAAAATGACTGTGGCCCCACCTTTATCTGCGCCCCTTATGACTAGGTCATGATTTGATTGTAATTGCTTAAGTGCTTTTTCTTCCTCTTTATCAAGATAGTAAAAATAATTTTTTCATGTTTTTACTGTTATATAGCTTATTTAAATCTCTCACCATTGCTTTTTCGAAAGCTTCTACTAAAGGATGTGTTGATGGTATTAATGTTGAAGTTTTTTTAAAACACTTAGAAGCTTCACTGTTGTTATCAAACATCATTTTCTAGTTTAAATTTCTAGTAAACATTTTTAAATCTATGACATGTTCAATGCAATCAACATTCTTAGCTGGTATGAATGTAAGTCCTTTGTTCAAAAGTCTTTATTCTGCTTCAGTTAGTGTATAATGTGAAATGTTTATTATTACGTTTGACTTACAGGTCGTAGAATCTTCTGTTGGAATTCAAAACCTTCCTCTGGTTGTTTGCGTTTCTTTGGACAATTCTTTGGTGACCAAGGTGCTCTTTGTGGTTTTTGTATTGGTAAAGGGAGCAAAAAAAAAAAAAAACACTGTTTGAATCTGTGGGGTTTTTCTCTTTATTTCCAATAATCTCTTTTCTACGAACATCTTGTGTTTTAGTCTTTGAAATCGATGGGTTACTAATGACTGTTTCTGCATTACTGTTTGGTCGTTCCTGTTCTCCATTTTCAACGACACTGATATTGCTGCCAATTTTAGCAGCCAAAGATCTCTAACATTAACTATATATATATATATATATATATATATATATATATATATATATATATATATATATATATATATACATATACATTCTTTGTACATGTATATATATGTGTATCTTTTATACATATATTCTAGATTTTAGGATAAATTAATGTTCATATGTCAGATTTTTGATGAATTATAATATTATATGTAGACAGATGTTTTTAGAACAAGGTCATTATATGTGTTTTGTTTATATTTATATATAGTTTTCTTTCACGGGCTCATATAGCATTTAATATAGATACTCTTACATATATTATCACATAGATATGACAGACTGTTTTTGCATTTTCACTATTTATATATGTATTTTGTTGTAAGTATGAGATGATTACTATATTATTATACCATATTATATATAATTGCATTTTTTTGAAAATGTTTTAAAAATGTTTGATGAATTATAGCAATCAGTATATTATTTTTATGTAACTATTTAATATTCATGAGGTAGAAAGATGATTGGTTTGACAATGAAATGCTAAAGTATTTAAGGAAAATCAATAATATGTATACCAGTCAGTGGAAGAGAGCGAAGCTGGACAGAATATCAGAAGTTGTTTAAAATCAGTCCAAATACATCCGAATACATCCAAATACATCCATATGAAACCACAAGGTTCTGTGATGTATATAAAGTTTTATTTCAACAGACAAGCGCTTTCGCTACGTATAGCTTCTTCAGGTCACTTTAATAATACAAGAATAAAATTGCCCAATATATAGGCATGTCAATTAAACAATTAAAGCATTAATTACATATTTAAAAGGGAAATGTAAAGACAGAAATATAAAAAATGGCAATGTATAAAATGTATCTCAGATTAAAACCACACATTAATATAGAAATATAAAAACATATATGAATAAAATGCATACGTATATAAATGTAAAAAGTTCAACTAATAAACCAGCAATAGTAAATAGGATATATGTATATGTATAATGTAAATATATAAATATATGTGAATAAATATATATATATATAAATATATAAAAGTAGCTATCTATATACTGAAAAAGAAATTAATCATTTAGACCTGTCCACTGTCATATATCAACTATCATACATCTGGAAGCTGAAATAAATATGCCTAAAATATCAGTGTTAAATCACATATATATGTATGTTTTCACTTAATGTTTCTACGTCTCCTTAACCTAGGTTTAATAAATGCTCTCTCATTCAGGCCTGACCCATTATCAGCCCTCAGTCGGATAATCCAGTCACTCTCCCTACTTTCAGTGTTATTCCTTATATCACCCCCTCGCTTATTCGGGGTTAGAACCTCTAATACCCTAAACAAGAAAGTGTGTGTGATCACTAACACTGACATGCTTGGCTAAAGCATTATAGGTTGACCCTTTCCTAATGTGGTATACATGTTTTCTTATTCTGTCTCTAAATTTGCGGTTCGTTTTACCTACATAGAAACTTGTGCAAGCTTGGCAAACTGCAAGATATACCACATTACTGGTCATACAATCTGCAATGACAGTGGTCTTGAAAATCCGTTGTGTGTCAGGATGTATAAATTCAGTAGCATTGTCAATGTATGAACAAAAATTGCAGTGTCCACATGGCATAGTATGTCGTGTGATCATCTCATCTTTCTTCTGTCTCTGGTAACATAACATTCTCTTGAGGTTCTTCTTATTCTTGTATTGAAACTTAGGAGTGTCACCAACAATGCTTCTTAGAGCATCATCAATCTGGAAAACTGCCCAAAATTTACTAATTATTTCTCTAATCTCAAAGTGATCAGATGTGAAGGTGGTTATGAATTTCACAGCAGGTATGATGGTGGATGTGTTCTTTGTGATGGTAAATGTTTCAGCAATGGGTCCAAAATATGGCATAGCTACAGTGTGTCTTAAGTCATGTATGTTCTTTAAGCTATTGCTAATTTTATTAGTACCATAACCTCTGTCTGTCAACCTACCCTTTAGACTCTCCAATTACATATTGAAACCTTCTTCAGTCGGAATCAGTCTGGAGGCTCTAATGGCCTGACCCCTAATAATATTTTTAAATACAAAGGAAGGATGCATGCTAGATCTCAGCAATAAAGAATTGCTGTAACAAGCCTTCCTAAAAACACCAGTATTGATCAAACCATTGGGTAGTTTCTCTATACACAAATCTAAAAACTCAATCCTGTCTGATGAATAACTCATGGTAAATGTAAGATAACTAGTTAATTTGTTCATGTCTTTCAAAAACGATGCTAGTTGTTCTACAGTCCCTTTCCATAAAATAAAAACATCATCTACAAAACGTCGAAAGAAGACTACATGTTGCTTAAACGCTTCTACATTAAACAGAATTTTCTCTTCCCACTGGGCTAAGAACATATTTGCATAACTATTGGCGCAAGGTGTTCCCATTGCTACACCATCAACTTGTCTGTAAAGAATATCATCAAACATGAAAATATTATTTTCAAGTACCAATTCTAAAAAATGTACTAGCAAATCTATTTTCACTATAGTATAATCGCTATGTACTTGCAGGTAATCAGATATATATGTAAGGCCAAGGTTGTTAGGAATAACAGTAAATAATGGTTGGATATCAAGAGAAACAAAAATATATTCATCCAAAAAATTATGTTGTTTAGTACATTCATAGAAATCCAGTAAAAACTGTTTTGAATCTTTTAGGACATACTTATTATCATTGAGAATAGGTCTCAGATTCTTCTCTATATATACTGAAAGGTGCTCAGTGACCCATCCACGACCAGAGACAATAGGTCTCATGGGTGGGTCACGAGCATCTTTGTGAATTTTTGGTAATCCATGAATGACAGGAATCATAGGTTCTTTAATGGTAAGATATTCATAAAGATCTCTGTCTATTAAATCACTCATATGAATGTCCAATAATGTATCCTTTATCAACCTTGTAATATCTGTAAACACATCTAACGTGATAATTTGATAAAAACTATCATCCAACATATCCTTCATAGAGTTATAATAATGTGAAATGTTCATAACCACCACTCGTCCTCCCTTGTCTGCAGGCCTAACAACAATGGTGTCATCATCCTGCAGGTTCCTAAGACTAATCCTTTCATTATATGTAAGATTGTCTCTCTTATAAGATTTCTTATTAGAGTTCTCATTATAGTATTTATATAGCTCTTCTTCCGTAAGGCGTTGAAAAGTCTCTATTAAGGGGTGATTCACGGGAACATATTCACTAAGATTTTTAAAAACAAATTCACTATTGGCACTAGTGTCATTACTGAAACCATGGTAGATCTGAAATTATTTTGTAGGAATGTTATGCTTAAGTTACTCTACAAAGGATCTGATTCCAGAGAGCAATCAAATAGTAAATTTGTTTTTAAAAATCTTAGTGAATATGTTCCCGTGAATCACCCCTTAATAGAGACTTTTCAACGCCTTACGGAAGAAGAGCTATATAAATACTATAATGAGAACTCTAATAAGAAATCTTATAAGAGAGACAATCTTACATATAATGAAAGGATTAGTCTTAGGAAACTGCAGGATGATGACACCATTGTTGTTAGGCCTGCAGACAAGGGAGGACGAGTGGTGGTTATGAACATTTCACATTATTATAACTCTATGAAGGATATGTTGGATGATAGTTTTTATCAAATTATCACATTAGATGTGTTTACAGTTATTACAAGGTTGATAAATGATACGTTATTGGACATTCATATGAGTGAATTAACAGACAGAGATCTTTATGAATATCTTACCATTAAGGAACCTATGATTCCTGTCATTCATGGATTACCATAAATTCACAAAGATGCTCGTGACCCATCCATGAGACCTATTGTCTCTGGTCGTGGATGGGTCACTGAGCACCTTTCAGTATATATAGAGAAGAATCTGAGACCTATTCTCAATGACAATAAGTATGTCCTAAAAGATTCAAAACAGTTTTTACTGGATTTCTATGAATGTACTAAACAACATAATTTTTTGGATGAATATATTTTTGTTACACTTGATATCCAATCATTATTTACTGTTATTCCTAACAACCTTGGCCTTACATATATATCTGATTACCTGCAAGTACATAGCGATTATACTATAGTGAAAATAGATTTGCTTGTACATTTTTTAGAACTGGTACTTGAAAATAATATTTTCATGTTTGATGATATTCTTTACAGACAAGTTGATGGTGTAGCAATGGGAACACCTTGCGCCAATAGTTATGCAAATATGTTCTTAGCCCAGTGGGAAGAGAAAATTCTGTTTAATGTAGAAGCATTTAAGCAACATGTAGTCTTCTTTTGACGTTTTGTAGATGATGTTTTTATTTTATGGAAAGGGACTGTAGAACAACTAGCATCGTTTTTGAATGACATGAACAAATTAACTAGTTATCTTACATTTACCATGAGTTATTCATCAGACAGGATTGAGTTTTTAGATTTGTGTATAGAGAAACTACCCAATGGTTTGATCAATACTGGTGTTTTTATGAAGGCTTGTTACAGCAATTCTTTATTGCTGAGATCTAGCGTGCATCCTTCCTTTGTTTTTAAAAATATTATTAAGGGTCAGGCCATTAGAGCCTCCAGACTGATTCCGACTGAAGAAGGTTTCAATATGGAATTGGAGAGTCTAAAGGGTAGGTTGACAGACAGAGGTTATGGTACTAATAAAATTAGCAATAGCTTAAAGAACATACATGACTTAAGACACACTGTAGCTATGCCATATTTTGGACCCATTGCTGAAACATTTACCCTCACTAAGAACACATCCACCATCACACCTGCTGTGAAATTTATAACCACCTTCACATCTGATCACTTTGAGATTAGAGAAATAATTAGTAAATTTTGGGCAGTTTTCCAGATTGATGATGCTCTAAGAAGCATTGTTGGTGACACTCCTAAGTTTCAATACAAGAATAAGAAGAACCTCAAGAGAATGTGATGTTACCAGAGACAGAAGAAAGATGAGATGATCACACGACATACTATGCCATGTGGACACTGCAATTTTTGTTCATACATTGACAATGCTACTGAATTTATACATCCTGACACACAACGGATTTTCAAGACCACTGTCATTGCGGATTGTATGACCAGTAATGTGGTATATCTTGCAGTTTGCCAAGCTTGCACAAGTTTCTATGTAGGTAAAACGAACCGCAAATTTAGAGACAGAATAAGAGAACATGTATACCACATTAGGAAAGGGTCAACCCATAATGCTTTAGCCAAGCATGTCAGTGTTAGTGATCACACACACTTTCTTGTTTAGGGTATTAGAGGATCTAACCCCGAATATGAGAGGGGGTGATATAAGGAATAACACTGAAAGTAGGGAGAGTGACTGGATTATCCGACTGAGGGCTGATAATGGGTCAGGCCTGAATGAGAGAGCATCTATTAAACCTAGGTTAAGGAGACGTAGAAACATTAAGTGAAAACATACATATATATGTGATTTAACACTGATATTTTAGGCATATTTATTTCAGCTTCCAGATGTATGATAGTTGATATATGACAGTGGACAGGTCTAAGTGATTAATTTCTTTTTCAGTATATAGATAGCTACTTTCATATATATATATATATATATATATATATATATATATATATATATTTATTCACATATATTTATATATTTACATTATACATATACACATATCCTATTTACTATTGCTGGTTTATTAGTTGAACTTTTTACATTTATATACGTATGCATTTTATTCATATATGTTTTTATATTTCTATATTAATGTGTGGTTTTAATCTGAGATACATTTTTATGCATTGCCATTTTTTATATTTCTGTCTTTACATTTCCCTTTTAAATATGTAATTAATGCTTTAATTGTTTAATTGGCATGCCTATATATTGGGCAATTTTATTCTTGTATTATTAAAGTGACCTGAAGAAGCTATACGTAGCGAAAGCGCTTGTCTGTTGAAACAAAACTTTATATACATCATAGAACCTTGTGGTTTCATATGGATGTATTTGGATGTATTTGGATGTATTTGGACTGATTTTAAACAACTTCTGATATTCTGTCCAGCTTCGCTCTCTTCCACTGACTAGTATACATATTATTTCTTTCTTTCTGGAGAAGGAGCGTTTACCTGCTAAGGAACTGTTCTCTTTATTCATCGATTTAAGGAAAATCAATGAAGTCAATAGTTAACAGTCTGAAGAAGCATTCTACTTGAATGTGAAAGCGCTTACTGAATATCATGTCTTTGGTTTTGCCTGTTTTTATTATTTTATTACTCTATTATTTCATTTTGAATAAACTGTCGGCTTCTTATTGTTGTGTTTGGCTGCCTCATACAGTTGTGTACCTACCAGAAATGTAGATGTTCGAGTATATTCACTGTTGCAGTCATTACAATTGGGTTATCCTTCTGGCAGGCTACCTGCAGTCGGCCTGAATTCCAAAGTCTAGGTCCGGCATCGGTTGATGTTGCCTCCTCCCTGACGTCAGTGCGCCAGAGGTATAAAAGATGCAGCCAACGCCATTTTCTTCAGTTTTTCTTGCCCCAGATGTCAGGTGCCCCCAAAAGAGTAGGCTAAAAATATGTCTGTAAAGCATGCATGCCACAAGTAACAATTTTCCTTCATCTGCAAGCAAATACACCACATAGGTTGTAAAGAATAGTGAAGTACAAATAAGTCTCAGCAAGGAAAAGGGGGATGGAGGGAGGGTAACCTGGACTGCAACAGTGAATACACTCGAACATCTACATTTATGGTAGGTACACAACTTTACTATGTTCATCATGTTTCACTGTTGCAGTCATTACAATTGGGTTGAATCCCAAAGCTAAGGTTGGGAGGCTGGAACTAAAAAGCATTAGGAGTGGCTATGAGGCCCTGCAGGACTGCAGTGGCAAAGCCTGCCCTGGATTTGGAGTAGAATGGTAAGTGGTAGTGCTTTGTAAAAGTATGCACTGAAATCCAGGTTGCAGCCTCTAAAATGTCTTTGGTTGGCACTCCTCTGAGGAAGGCTGCTGAAGTGGCTGCTGCTCTGGTTGAACGTGGCCCAATACCCTTAGGCACTGATTTGCTATGTTGAGAATAGCATAAACGAATGCAGTGACCTATCCACTTGGAAATAGTCTGCTCTGAGATAGGTTTTCCTTGTGATCCTGCATAATATGCTACCAGCAATTGCTCAGTCTTTCTGAAAGCTTTGGTTCTGTACAAGTAGAAGCGCAGTTGTCTGTGTATGTCCAAAGAATGCAGAAGTTTCTCACCCTTATTCTGCGGGTTTGGATAAAAGGTAGGCATATTAATATTTTGGTTGAGGGCAACACTGGATACTACCTTAGGCATAAATGTGGGGCTTGTCCTTAGAGAAACCCTATCTGGATGAAAAATGATAAAAGGTTCCACAGCCATGAGTGCCTGTAGCTCTGAGACTCGTCTTGCAGAGGTTATTGCTAGGAGCAGAGCTGTTTTCCATGATAAAAATTTTACATCAGCTGTAGCGGCTGGCTCAAAAGGATGCAGAGTGAGTTTTTCCAAGACATAATTGAGGTCCCATGCAGGTATTGGTGATCTCCTTGGAGGCCGCAAGTTTTTGGCTCCTCTGAGGTGCTGCCTTAATAAAGGATGAGAAAAAATAGGTGGCTCTGTATTGTAATGAGCTGAAATGGCAGAGGCATGAATCTTAATTGATGAAAAGGATAGGCCTTTGTCCAGCATCTCAGTTAAGTATTGTAAAATCTGAGGGATATTTGGAACAGTCATGTTAATGCCTTGTGCCTGGTTCCAAGCACAGAATTTCTTCCATTTTTCTGCATAAGATTTTCTTGTACTGGGCCTCCTGGCCTCCAAAATAACATCCATCACCGCTTTAGTGAGAGGCGTGTTTTGAAAAGCTACATTATCTGCCATGCTGCCAGATTTAAGGTCCTGAGTTGGCTGTGTAGAATCTGATTGTTTTGCTGGGTCAGTAAGTGAGGAATTTGAGGTAATGCCCATGCTGGGCATTGAGTCAAGTTCCTGAGGATTGGGTACCAGTGCTGGCAGGGCCAGTCTGAGGCAATCAAAATCATTGTTGGCTTCTCTTGTCTGACCTTTAGGAGTACCTTGGGGAGGAGAGGCAGTGGGGGAAAGGCATATACTGTTAAGTTTTTCCAGCTGAAAGATAGAGCATCCACTTTCCATGCTTGCTTGTGATAAGTCCTTGTGCAGAATCTCTGTAGTTGGCAGTTGTGAGGGGAGGCAAATAGATCTATGTCCCGGCATCCCCAATTCCTTGTTATCATGTTGAAGACTTGTGGATCCAACTTCCACTCATGGGGATCCATGAGTTTTCTGCTTAGTTCGTATGCCAGAGTATTTATCCTTCCTGGCAGGAATTGTGCTTGCATATGTACCTGGTAAGTCAATGCTGTGTCCCACAAAGTCATGGCTAGTCTGCAAAGGGGGTAGGAATGTGTGACTCCCTGCTTATTTATGTACCACATAACTGTAGTATTGTCCGTCCTTATCAGTAGTTGTCCTGGATGAAGTAGGTCCTTGATGGCTGTCAGGGCATTTTGAACAGCTAGCATCTCTTTTTGGTTGATATGTAGTTGCATTTGGTTTGCGGACCATGAGCCCTGAATACATCTTCCTGCCATGTGGCCCCCCCAGGCATAATTCAATGCATCTGTTGTCAATGTCTGCCTGGCTGGGGTTATGGTGAATGGCTGCCCCTTGTTGTAGTGACAGACGTTTGCCCACCATCAAAACTCCTGTTGCAGGCAGGGAATGAGTGTAATTATTGTTTCCAGGCTGTGGCAATGTTGAGTCCAAATACTTTTTAGATACCATTGAAATTTCGTCATATGCAGTCTTGCATATGGAATTAGCAGAATGCAGGATGCCATGAAGCCCAAAGCCTGCAGAATTTTTCTTGCAGTTAACTGGGTGTTTGTTGCCAACTTTTTGAAATAAGTAGTCGGTTGCCTTTGTTTGTCTGGCGTGAGATAAGCCATCTGGGCAGTTGTATTTAAGCTTGCACCCAGGAATATTATCTCTTGAGAGGGCGCAAGTTCTTATTTCTTTTCATTTATTGTGTACCCTAGGCATGTTAATAATCTTTTTACAAATGCCAGATGCTGTAGTAGTATGTCCTTGTTCTCTGCTTGAATAAGGCAGTCGTCCAAGTAAGGGTATATTTGTATTCTTCTTTGTCTGCAAAAAGCAATTACTGGTGTCAGGCATTTTGTGAAGACCCTGGGTGCAGTAGATAAGCCAAAGGGCAGTGCAGAGAATTGGTAGTGCATTGAGCCAGCTATGAATCTGAGGTATCTTCTGCATGATTGTCTGATTGGAACATGCAGGTATGCCTCATTTAGGTCTAAAGTTACTAGCCAAGCCTTCTTGCCCAGCATGGGCAGAAGCTGCTGCAGAGTCAACATTTTGAATTGTTTAATATCCAGTTATGTGTTTAGAATAGATGGGTCCAGTATTGGCCTACAGGCTTTGTCCTTTCTGGGCACCAAGAAAAGTCTTGAGTAAAATCCTTGTCCCTGCTCTTGTTGTGATACTTGCTGAATGGCCCTCATGTCCATGAGGGATGAAACTTGTTTTTGTGCCTCTGCCCATTGATTTTTGGCAGGTCCAGCATGCCGTTTGCCCTTGGCATGGTGTGAAAATGGAACCTGTAACCTTGTGACACTATGTTCAAGACCCATTTGTCCTGGGTGATTAGGTGCCAGTTTTGAGAAAAAAGTGCTAGTTTTCCCCCCTAAAGGAGCTGCCAGAAGATAAGTGCTTGGCGCTGGCAGGAGGAAGTCATTGGGACTGCTTTCTGTATGACTGTGATTTGTCTTCTCTGCTTTTGGAGGTATTAGCACCCCATTGTTTAGAGCTGTATGAGCTTTGGGGCTGGGATCTGCCTCTAGGGCATCTGTATCTGCCTCTTTGTAGTCTGTCTGACACTGGAAAGGACCAATTCTTTGTAGGCCAGTGTCTGCTAAATCTGGGAGGCTGTACCTGTAAGAAATCCTTGACTGTTTGCTTAGATTTTGCTTTGTCCTCCATTTTCTTCAACACCTCTTCTGCTTTAACACCAAACAAGGTATCATTCTGTAATGGAGCATCTAATAATTTTGCTTTAACATGATCAGGCAGATTCTGTTCCTTTAACCAAACATGTCTCCTAATGACAGAACCTTTAACAGCGGCTCTGCAGGAGGCCTCCAAATAATCAAAACCACATTGTAAAGTATGCCTTCCAACTTGTTCAGCTGCATGCAATAAATCCTACATTTCTTTATTTGCTGCACATTCAGAATTTGTCAACATTTTCTGTTTAAGCAGTGACATAAGGTACTGCTGATATTTAAGCATGTGAAACTGACAATTTAAAGCCCTTATAGCCAAGGTAGCAGAAGTGTAAATCTTTTTTCCCCATCTGTCCAGTGCCCTGGAATCTCTGTCAGAGGGGGTAGGGTTTTTTTGTAGTGGAAGCCTTGACCCCCTTGGGACCCTGAAAGATAGTTTCTGGGTCAGCAGCAGGGTATTTTAAAAATACATTTGTGGGAGTCTGGGACCCTGTAGTATCTGTCTGGCTTAACAGGAGCTGGAGGTAAAGAGTCTGGAGTCAGACTGGACTCTGAAAATACATCATCTACAATATCTAGTACAGGTGGAATAGCCAGGGGCCTGTGCTGAGGCAGTAAAAGAAAGTCTCTGAGCCTTTTCTTAGATTCTGAATAATCTTGGCTCTCCCAGTGGAAATGCTCCCTCATGGTATGCAGTGTTTCCCCAAAAGAATAATCCTCAGGAGGAGAAGCTGAGGGGGTAGATTCTTCTGCATCAGAATCCTCATAAGGAGGAAGAGAGTATTCCTGATCAGAAGAGGAATCAGATGAAATGGAAACCTGATCTGAAGATTCATATTCTACCTCTTGCCTAGGCCTCTTGTCAAGAGGAGGATGAGAACCCCTGATCAAAGTAATTAGGTCTTCGGCCATTTTAAGCATCTGTTTTTTAGGCATAGAGGCCTGTCCATGGGGCTGTTGTACTTCTTTGTCTTTAAAGCTGCTTTAGTCTTTGCCTTTGTAGCTGAAGTAGTTTTAACATATAATTGTGTAGGTCTGAAAACACCCTCAGAAGCCAAGGACTGCTCAGCGGCTCTGGACCCATCTGAGGGAATGGTTTTCCGAAGGTCCAATACCTTGAGTTTCTGTAGGCCTGGTTGACTCCACGTGGGAGTCAGTATCGGCCTGTGACTCTAAAGTAGCGGTCGTTAGGGGCTGCGAAAGCACCTCACTGAGAACCGGCAAACCGGCGACTGGCCTAGAAGAAGCTTCATCGTCGGTTTTGGACCTCGGATGCCTGTCCTTCTCTTTTTCCTTGCATTTTTTGTAAATTCTGGTAGTCGGTTGTTTCAATGGCATTATATAATTAAATCTTCTGCCAAAGTAATGAAGTGCAAAATCGTACAGACGCTTAATAGTGCGTTGGTTAAATCTAGCATAAAACTGACAACTAGCAACGTTGTGGTCAGGGCCTAGGCAAGGGATGCAGTAATAATGAAAATCCTTATGAGGTATTTGCTTCCCACAAGAAATACAATTATTAACTTTTTCTGACATCGGTCTGGAGCAAGAAAAAAGTTTCCACAATGGGGCACTTAGCTTTTAATGAAGACTTCGGATCTGAAATTCGAACTTGAAAATCTCAGGAGTCGGCCGACCAGCACTTGCGAACTGCTTTTGCTTCGGGCACCGCGTGACAAGAAAAACTGGAGAAAATGGCGTCAGCTGCATCTTTTATACCCCTGGTGCACTGACGTCAGGGAGGAGGCGACAGCAACCAACGCCGGACCTAGACTTTGGAATTCAGGCCAACTGCGGGTAGCCTGCCAGCAGGATAACCCAATTGTAATGACTGCAACAGTGAAACACGATGAACATCATGTGGATATCCCATCCTGCAGTAAAAATGAAGCATCAATACATGTCAGTGCATGACAGCACTGACACGTTTAAAGTGCAACTACAAAAAGTGAATTGCATACATTATAACAATAACCTGCTGGGGAGGAAGTTTACAAACATTACCTTTGCAATCAGGGATCCAACAAGTATAGCTGTAGCTATGACAGCAAGTTTCTCAGTCTCATTTAAAAGTGCTGTTAATGTTACTCATCTTGTCATCTTCTTAGATTCCCCCTTCCCCTAGTATGTTGTAACACACAGTCATACATATCCACAACACACCAACAGCAATCTTGTACTGAGCAATGATTGCAAGTAACAGTATTCACCCTACAGATAATACCATCTGCAAGACATTCACTTTAGCTCTGCTCAAACCCACCACCATCCTAAAGAATCCTGTCATGCTCACATAAGCCCCCAGCAGTAAAGCATTCCCTGCAGGGATGAAACTGTCCTGTCACAGTCACTTAACAGCTATTCTAAAGGGAAGGATGTGTTTGAGACAGATCGCAGTAAACAACTTTACATGTGCAGATGATATGTACATGCATGTTTACAGCAATGCACATTTAGAGAACATTTTAAGAAACATGTATATTTTCAATACACACACGGACGCATGCAAGCACGCACACACACACACACACACACACACACACACACACACACACACACACACACACACACATATGCGCGCATAAAACAGCACTTTCAATTTATTTTCATTTTTAATCTGTTTTTTGGGTGTGAATTATTGTTTCATATTGATATCAATGGAATGTGATAATTATTTTTTAAGTAAATCATCTAGTGAATATGTGTTTACAAATTTTCTGCAGGTTATTATGAACTGGCCATTTCATGAATTTGTTTTAATGTTAATTTTGAAGTATTTTAAATTCTAACCAGCATCAGATATGTTTTTTCTTGTATTATTTTAGGATCTTAGAGTGGTTATGTTAAAATAATTTAGGGTTATATTTTATGTTTTTTGTTAGTTCAGTCTCAGTGCATACTTTATGGTTAGGTCTGAGTTTCCAGAGATGCTGTTTTCTGATTGGCTACTTTCTGCTTAATTTCTATTTTACTCTTTTTACAGTTTTATTATCATGTTTCTTATTTAATCAAAATAAATCATGTGTCTAGGTGTTTGATTTATGTTGAGTATTACCGTTTTCTGGGGAGGTTTCTTCAATTTGAACTTTGATTTTGCAGTGTATAAAGTAAGATTTTTTATTTTTTTTATTTTTTTTTTTTAAGTATTAATGGGTAAGAGGTTTCTTAATTGGTGGCTGGACTAATGATAAATGATTTATGATGTGGGTAGGATGGAGATAACAATATCGCTGATACACATTTTTACCACCAGGGGCCAACTGCTGCAGTAGGGAGGGTCTGTCTGTATTAAGAACTCCATCACTTATGGATGTAGGTGGTAGCCCCATGTTATAAAATCTTGCATGCCCTTACCCTGAGCACTTATGCAGCATGCAGTACGGACATCAAGGATAAACAAGAAAATCTCCAGATCGATCTTTCTTTCTCTCTCTATGGAACAGCCATACCACATTTGGTTATTACTGGAAAGAGATTTTTAGGATGTTCCAGTTGCTGAGATCAGCAAGATGATTGTCAGGCACTGTGGAAACCAGAAACAAAGCACAGACATTCAAACTTTATAATTTTCATATAGGCCATTTATCTGTGTGGTGTGTGTATTTGTGTGCATATGTGTGTACATGCCTTTCTTAGTACATCTGCTTCAACATTCATTTATCCATTGACAACTGACTCAAGATACTACTGTGATGATGTGAGGTAGTAACAGCTCTGTAATGGAGATTAGGGCAGTGCATGTGTAACATATGCCAGCATAGCTAGTGGGAGTTTTGTAAAGAATGATATGTCATTTGAATAGCAAACTGATTTGTACAGATACTTGTGTTAAAACTGCATTTATAAAGCTGCTTGTGTTAAAAATGTATCAACAGTGGGTCCTCCTGGACAGAAAAGAAATATACATGCATGTCAGACAGTATTGTTCTAAGTGATTAAATGTATATATTTTAACAGAGGATAATAGAAGGGAAGGGGTTAAGCTAAGCCCAGATAACCTTAAGAAAAATAGCCCAAAATTAAATGACTTGGTATAGGATAAACATATTGGAAGAAGCACACCAGGATCCACTGAATAATATTTTATTAAGCACTTTCGTCTTTTATAATAAAAAACTTAGTCAGAATAACAGACCAGTGCAAGAAATCAAACTCTGACCCAACTTAAATAACACACCAATTCACTAGTGTTAATTACCAATTAACTAAAAGGTGTATGCCTCTAAAAGGACATGTTCCCTAAACTAAGTATAAAACAAATACTGGTGTTAGCCAGCATTATAGACAAATCAATTAAGTATTGTAATGAAGCTTTAAAATAAATTGATAAATGTTAACAACAAATGTGCAAAATATACAAAGCATATATACATAAACATACCAACATACATATGAACCCATGAATATATATGTATGGGATCTGGACACATGCTCGACTAGCATATGTCCAAATCACAAAACATCGAACACACATACACGAAAGCGCTTAACATCAAAAAGTGCTTCCATGTATGTGTGCCTGTTTCGTAGATCGGACTACAGTGCGGGTAAGGAAAAATTCCCTTTTCCCCACTGTAGTGCGATCACAGAGTGAAAATAATAAAGTAGGGGGGTGTGGGGACATATGCTAGTCGAGCATGTGTCCTAGACCCATATATATATATATATATATATATATATATATATATATATATATATATATATATATATATATATATATATATATATATATATATATATATATATATATATACAGATGTATGTATATAAGTAAAAGTGACTGTCGAAAATCATTTTGTCTATAAATACATAAGTATTTACATATATCCTTCTCCCCTAAGCCTAAGAATAGAGCTTATGGAAATAGTGTTATTAAGTCCTGGTTGTTCAGTGGCATTAGTTCTCATCTGCCATCTTAATTCTTGCAATTCTAAAAAGTCGTTCAACGGGCCACCTCTGTTCCCCATTACCAGTTGCTCTAGTATAGTGAACTTAAAACTATGGCCTTCATTTTTAAGGACATGTGCAGCCAAAGCATTTTTTGGATATTGTTTTTTTATATCATAAAAATATTGATATACCCTGCTTCTAAGGGCATTGATAATCTTCCCAATATAAAAACTTGGACATAGATTACAAAGGGCAAGGTAAACTACTGGCTTACTGCTACAACAATATTTCTTTTTGTGTCTATGCCTACCATAATTAAGTATTTTTATCACAATACCTTCTATTATATATTTACATTGAAGGCAAAAACCACACTTGGACATTCCACCTATCCCTTTGTTAACCTTACAGGTTCTCTCTAACATATTTTTAAATGTAATGTCTTTTTGATAGACTATTTTTGGGGCCATTCCTACAATTTCAAGAAAGTCTTGGCTAGTATTGAATGAATTCCAATTGTGTTGAATTATCTGGCTAATACCAGTAAATTGCTTATTATAGCTAAAAATAGCTGATTTTTTAAAACCATTGGTCTCTGCCTTAGACACCCCCACTTGTGAAGAACGTCCTTTTCCAAGCAGAGGAAAAAAGTGGCCCCTCTCTCTTTTATCAAACACTTCTTGCAAGATCCTGTCCAAAAATACTTCAGGGTAACCCCTTTGTATAAGCATTACCCTCAATATTGTACTTCATGTATACATTCCTCCCACTCAAATACCATCCTAGCCAAACCCTGCCCTTTTACCAAGGATTTTTTTCTGATATAGTGGGTGAAAGCTGTTAAAATGTCGGAGGGTGTTAATACTTAATTTAATTAACCTTTTAATAGTCAATATGCCCAATACTGGAGGTATTATAGAAGACACTTGGGCCATATAATTATTCTATGGAATGGAAATGAGGAAGGATTACAGAACTTTCTGACTTTCATTAAACAAAGTACACATTTTTTAGATTTCACCCATACGATAGGGAAGGATGAGATAAACTACTTGGATATCACTGTCAACAAAGACACAGAGACAAAAGGGTTTAAAACAACAATTTTTAGAAAACCAACCTACTCTAACACCCTCCTACATTTTAACTGCTTTCACCCACTATATCAAGAAAAAATCCTTGGTAAAAGGGCAGGGTGTCCGTTTGGCTAGGATGGTATTTGAGTGAGAGGAATTTATACATCAAGTACAATATTTAGGGTAATGCTTATACAAAGGGGTTACCCTGAAGTATTTTTGAACAGGATCTTGCAAGAAGTGGTTGATAAAAGAGAGAGAGGACACTTTTTTTCCTCTGCTTGGAAAAGGAAGTTCTTCACAAGTGGGGGTGTCTAAGGCAGAGACCAATGGTTTTAAAAAATCAGCTATTTTTAGCTATAATAAGCAATTTACTGGTATTAGCCAGATAATTCAACACAATTGGAATTTATTCAATACTAGCCAAGACTTTCTTGAAATTGTAGGAACGGCCCCAAAAATAGTCTATCAAAAAGACATTACATTTAAAAATATGTTAGAGAGAACCTGTAAGGTGTGTGTGTGTGTGTGTGTGTGTGTGTGTGTGTGTGTGTGTGTGTGTGTGTGTGTGTGTGTGTGTGTGTGTCTGTGTGGAAATTAAATCTCAAAGAGAGTGTGTTTGACAGCTACTTGGAGCAGGAACACTGAGAGCACTGATTTCACAAAGAGGGTGGTGGAAGACTTGGCTTGGAACACCCGGCTATGAACTGAGCTCTACAATGGTCAGTTGAAAGTCTTATTTGGGATGTGGAGAGAAGCCCAGCCTCAGGACTGGAGTGAACATTCCCTGTGTGCTCTTAAGGAAAATTGCACTTGGTGCAGCAGAGAGCTGCATCTGAAAATAGTGTGTGTGTCTGTTTTTCTCACAGTGAATATTCCTCACTGGTGTCAGTGGTGAGGATTGAGCCTCCTTGATCATTGACACAGAGGACGGATGGAGGGACATCACAACTTTTTGAAATATCATTTCATTTTGAATCAAGCAAATATAAAAATAGTTTTTAGCCTTGCCTCTATATTAAAACATGTAACACAATGCACTGATGATGCCAGAATGACATGCTCATAGTTGCCTTCATCCAGTTTTTATTGAGATTTTAATTATTTTATACCATAACTCCTATACCACTGTCTAAATTGTGAAGACCCTTCTGTCTTATACCAAAACAGAATATGAAATAAATTCCAGTAATATATCAAATACTGTTTCATTTACCTATTGGACAATTTTCAAATCAAATAAGACAAACTCAATAAGTCTAAGATTTAGAGGCCTGGTCCAAGTTCAGAACAAAATCTATTTATATACAAATGATGTACAGCTAAACCAAATGGGTTGATTGAACTAATCTGTCAGATTTTAAAAGATTTAAAACCATTGATACAATTAAAGGATCATTATTTTCAGAAAATGAAAAATATGTATTGTCATCAGAGTTTGATATCATATGCAGTAGTCATTTCTAATTTATACATAGCTCTATCCCAAATGGTTTGATGGGGTAGACATTCCAAACTGATTATTTATTTATTTATTTATTTATTTATTTATTTGGGAGGGGGAATGATAAGGTTTCTCTTTCCAGCAATATAATCCACATTGCAGAGAATTAAATTATAGTGTTCAGCTCTCTCTGGAAGGTTCTGATTTCCAAGTACTAACAAGAGCAGCAATTAGATTTGCTGCTTAGTTTTAGATTATCATAGTTTTAATAACAATTTCTAGTGATATTGTTATTGGGATTCTTTGGCATGCTTAAAATGCACTGAAATGAATGCTTTGTTCTACAGTTAAAAAACAGAACTTAATTTTTTTTTTTTTGCTGTTTTTAATGTTAATGTCATTTATTTGTAGTGACCAACTGTCATTCATTTTATCTCTTTCTGTTAGTGATTTAATCCTCAGAGCATCCATACTATATGATAATAAAGCTTTGAGTTTATGAAAATGCAGCAGATTAAAGGTCCTGTGCAATAAATAGGATAGTCACTATGCCAGTGCTTACTAAAAGAACTGTGATTACTCCTATACTAAAGAGGTTTATTATCCTAATGGAGGGGGGGGGTGAAATAAGTTCCATTAAACATTACACACATTGTTTGGGGGGAGAGTTAATGTAATTTCTGATACATTGTAAGAACTAATGGAAATTCAGCATGTTTTGCCATAAGGAAACATGGCAATGTCAGACAAGGGGTGAACCAAACAAGTAATGCTCTATACATGGAAAGAGAACAATGTTGTATTTAGAGTCATTAGAGCTTATAAATAGTAACAAATTTATACTGGTGTAATTCTCTGCATATGCTAGTTAGAAATATACAAGTATTTAAAGAGGGTTGGGAGGGTGGCCTAATGGTTAAGGGTTGGGAGTGTGGCCTAATGGTTAAAGTGTTTGCCTTACAAACACAAAGTTCAGGGTTTGAATCTCACAAGGGATAATTGGCTAGGCTTAAAATGGCTCGCAAGGGCAGTTAGCCTAGTACTAACCTATGAACCTATGATAATCAGCCGTTCTCATACCTTGGACTTCCATGTTATGATTAGTTTCAATTTTTCAAAACATTACAGCAAATCTGTGTATTTTGTTAACAAACTGCAAATATACTTTTTGAGCAGAGGCTGTTCATTATTTAAATGAACATTCTACTTATATTCTATATTTTTACAAATAACTTTTATAACAATAAGTAAAACTATTAAACATTGGAAGATGGACTTATCATTGGAAGCCTAGAGGAATCACAGGGACTGACAAGAGTAGAAGAAATAAATCCCTGAAGGAGACATTTGGAGGATATCGTGGAAGCTAGGAAGAGATAAAGGTCATTATATCATTCTGAAAAAACTTTTGTGTAGTTACTTGAAAAACCTGCTTGTCTAGATAAAGAAATGGAAGCTCTGATGGAGGTTCAGTGTTTGTTCTGAAGAAGTCTGAGGGATACTCGGAAGAAAACGCATGTATTTTTCATGTTTGTGGTGTTAATTAAACTACTGCACTTTACCAGCAACTGTGTGGAACCTTTCTTTTGTCCGGTTTTTGGATTATTAGTTTATTCTCTGGACTGACTCTACTTTTTGTTTAAAACTATTAAACGATAGATGACTATGGTGCTGTTTCATTTGGTCGACTAATTTTCCCATGATTCATTTAAAGTGTCATATGAAGAGAGAGGTGTAGTTCTAAATGGCACAGATATGCTAAATTGGCTGTAATTGCATGTATGCTGCACTATTTACATCTAGCATATACTGTTTCTGGGAAGCACTTACCTGCATCTACAACCAGCATTTAAATATAAATTATTTTTGCAAGGCCTTGCACTTCAGTCGGATAACTACTTGCTCCTGCTTTACAGGTAAAACACCTGAGTTAACCTACCATTCGCAGTGGTGACACTTCTGGTTCTGTTTTTTAACAAATAATATCAGTCATCCTTATGAGCTTAGAAGTGCCAGTGCTTTTTTATAATGTGAGTTATCAACAAAGCAAACAAACTTTAGTAAATACAACTCTCATGGCACTAACATTTAGGAATTTATAAAGCATACGATGGACTTTATTTAGCACATAGGTGAAGGAGATCACTTGGTAATTTTTCAGTCATGACTTATTTACAAACAAAAAATGAAAAAAAAAGAGATAACATCATGAAGATACAACAGTGTTAAAAGAAAAAGCTGGTAAGAGAAAAGAATACAATAATGTGCAGGAAGCAACAATGACACAATTATTTGCAAGACATACTAAGTACTGCATATAAAAAGCATTTGCAAAGAAATGCTTTCCTGTTATGATTAAACCAAGAACAGGTAAAAAAGTAATATAAGTAATATTTATTCAGTTGTACGGCCCTACAGGAATTTATTTTGCAGCTGATCGCTTTAATGGGATTTTTTCCTTTGATGCTTGCACTTAGATCTGAAATATTCCTTTAAGTAATCTGATTACAAATTAATCAGTTCCATCATCATGTTACACAGGCACATAAATAACATATCCACCATACCAAAAAATGCTGATTACAAATTAAGCAAAGATATAAAACTAGGAAGTAAAGTAAAATGATACATCTCATCCAGGCATTATAGATTATGAGATTCTTTTAAAATATATTTACTAAATAGAACTGGCATTTGTAAGTTAAAAAAGAATTTCAAAACTTATAAATGGCAATATAAAACCAACATCAGTCCTTGAAACCATCATTTACTGATTAGAACTAAAACTGTACAATAAACTAGTACAATTTAGGCATAAGCAGAACAAAATATTTTATGCTTTTGGTGGGTTCTTATAAAGGATAATAGAAATGTTCTCATTATATAGCAGTGCTTTTCCAAGTCCTCTGTTCAGTGTGATTTGTGAGTTGGCAAAGAGATAAGCTCTGATGGATTAGTAATATGCCCAGGTGACTTTTGTTGCCCAAACATAATTAAGTCAAAGGTCAGCAGCCTGTGAGCTGCAACACACTGATGTACCCAGCAGTGACATTGTGTTTGGTGATCAGCTGAGACTTGAGCTCTTCTAGTACATCTGTCTGTAGCCAGTAACTGGTCGATTTTAGATTGACTTGTTTTTCTGTATGAGTAGAATTCTGCACCTTACTTAAAGTTGTAGGTTACTATAATTTAGGTAACATTCACGTGGCTGCACTCAATTGTTTTAAGGTGATACTTAGTAGAACGGTTTGTTACTGCACTCTCTTATGCAGGCATCAGTGAGTTGTTTGCTGTGCAGTACTGAATATCTATTCTGTATTTACTCTTAAAATGTATTGGTCTGAGTTAGAAGTGTAACTAGCTATTTTGGTACCAGAAGTTGTTCCCCAGTCTGATGCTGCTCTCAACTTCAAGTACGTCAAGCAGAAAACAATAAAAAGATCGGCTCTCTTTTTAAAACGTAGTAGACTCCTTGCTGAATTTTTAACCTGCACACACATAGAGCTCTAAAGCACGTCATTTGTGATCATGTCCCCTAACACTATGGACCCAGGGTGGCTGCTCCCTGTGCTCCTCCCTAGCTATGTGCCTGCACTGTGTAGGTAACACATAGTTCTTTGCAGTGCAATGTCAAACATTGCACTATTTGTCTCTTTTTATTTACAGATTCCAGTCTTCTATTCACTGTGCTCAAACATTGCCTTGTAACGACTGTAACTCCTTAGTTCCTAATATCTTAAAGTCTGGAATCTGCCAATAGCCTGTTTTTCTAATGGCAGAAAAGTTTCACTGAGTTAACTGTAAGTAATTTCCATATCTACTCGGTTTTCATCTGTTAGTTTTACTTGATGCAAAAAAATGCTTTCCCTTCTACTGGCATTAATGTGTTTCCTGTTCTGCATTCAAGCCTAAAGTTGCTTGCAAAGATCAAAATTAGTTATTTCAAAGCAATGTGAGTTCAATAAGACTGCTCAGACACACATCCCCCCACACACTAAATCTATTTAATCTAACCTTATGTTTAAATACTTACAATCACACACACACATGCACACACACACACACACGCACACACACACACACACACACACACACACACACACACACACACACACACACACACACACACACACTAACTAAATTCATCCTATTCTATAACCCTTACATTAACCCTAAAACACACACTGACATGTAAACTCATAGACCCACCACTTACCTTTGTCAGCCATCAGGAATTTCCCCAAACAAGCGTTTGACCAAATGTTCTGCCACGCAATACATACAGCAGCTCAGTTGTGTTGAACAACTGAGTGTTGACCAACTGCACTGAACCCACAAAAAGCTAGGTAGGTAAATAGATAGATAGATAGATAGATAGATAGATAGGTAGATAGATGATAGATAGATAGATAGATAGATAGATAGATAGATAGATAGATAGATAGATAGATATGTAGATAGATAGATAGGCAGATAGGTAGATAAATAGATAGACAGATAGATAGATCGATAGATAGATAGATATGCAGATAGATGGATAGATAGATAGATAGATAGATAGATAGATAGATAGATAGATAGATAGATAGATAGATATGTAGATGGATAGATAGATAGATAGATAGATAGATAGATAGATAGATAGATAGATAGATAGATAGGCAGATAGGTAGATAAATAGATAGACAGATAGATAGATAGATCGATAGATAGATAGATAGATATGCAGATAGATGAATAGATAGATAGATAGATAGATAGATAGATAGATAGATAGATAGATAGATAGATAGATAGATATGTAGATGGATAGATAGATAGATAGATAGATAGATAGATAGATAGATAGATAGATAGATAGATAGATAGATAGATAGATAGA
>NC_056732.1:545803469-545820969 GCF_019279795.1 Protopterus annectens | reverse complement strand
TAGAGATCTCACCCCTGTCACAACAACATCAGAAAACAACCTGAAAGGAACTAAATGCTGTCTCTCACAAGAAGATAATATTAAGCATTACATTAAAAATAAAAATAAAAGCGTAATCTTCAGTACAGGAAAAAACTCACTGCAGCCCCACGGATCAGACAATAAAGTATAACTTTAAAGATGACTTAGAAACAACACAATACTTTAAATACCTTGAATGTGTTTGGAACACTCTTTGCACTTTCAATTTCAAATCACCAGTATTAAGTGTGAACTGCATTACTTTTCTGTGCCAGAAATATCACACTTCCTTTCACACAAAGATAGAATAGCAATTAGCAAAGAAGTTCTCTTATCACAGCTAGAATATAGCCTCTATATTATTGCCAAAACCTCAGAGAAAACACACTTATCTCTGCAATCCCTATCCAATCATATAACTTTAGCCCAAGTTAAGCTACAATATCATTGTCAACAAAATTGTAGATGCCTTGATATTAGATAGATTCCTACTTTGTTTCTACTTTGGCTACTACTATGTTGTCAAAATGCCTTAGTATGATAAATATTGCATTAGTTAGACACCCATTTTAGATAGACTACTGCAATATTGTTATAAAGTTTATGTCCTCTTATTGTACTTGCACACTTCATTCATGCTATAAGCTTTGTCTTGTTTGACTATAAAATTATATGCTTTTTCCTAGCTTGACCTTATAAATGGACCATCTGGGTCAGTGCTCTACCCGGGTCAACAGATAATAAAAAAAAAAATGAGTAATAAACTGCAACTGTTAATGAAGAAGCCCTGCAGTGGTTCTACAGATAATATTTACTCTGAGGTAATTATTACCTGAAAGTCAGAGTCAAATTGAAACAATCTGTCAACATTTGTCCTCGCCCACAATTCAGTTTTATAGTCTCAGCCAAATGCTAATCTTTACTACTTGGACAGATTAAGGTGTCACTCATAATGGGATAACAATCTTGACTGTATCGTTGTCTCATATCCAAAAATTATTATTTTGGGAGTTATGGCAGATGTTGAAAGCAAATGTCTTCACCATGTAGAATTTACAACATTAATGAATTCAAAAGATTCAGTATTTTTTCTCTAGAAACATAAATAATTGTTTGTCTCCCATCTTTAATTTTGCCCTTAAGTTGTCCATTGATCAGTTGCCATTGCATAGAATGGAATTGGATGTTACTGTATCACACTTCATATCTGTTTTCATAACATCTTAAAATAAAATAATACCATGGCACAAGGGGCATATTCAATCTATGAACTTATACTGCATCTCACTGATCTATCCAGCCATCCACAACCCCTTTTTCCTATGTTTGCCCATGGGGTAAAGGTGTCACTTCAACAGTGACAATCACCTAGAGCCAAGGTTTACACTCCCAGGTGGCTAGCCCTGCCACAGTAGTTTGCACCACAAACTCACACCTATGGCCAATTTAGCATGTCCAATCCACCTACTGCATGTCTTTGGAATGTGGAAGGAAACCAAAGCACCAGAAGAAAACCCATACGAACACAGGGAGGACATGCAGATTTTGCACAAAAGGCACCCCAATAAAGAACTGAACCAGGGAACCTCTTGCTGTGAGGTGACAGTACTACCTGCTGCACCACTGTGGATCTCACTAACAATGACTCTTTAAAGAATGTTTAAAATGAATACAACAATTTTTTTATTGAGGAGTTACCTTTAAGAAGATAATGGATATTAAGTCTGAAATTTTAGAATGTAGGCATTAAAAGTTACAAGCAATTGTACTTCGACCATTGATAGGAACATGTATAGTATTGTCAGTTAATGCTAAAAATAGGTTTTGTCTTACATATTCAGTTGATATTAATGATATTACAAAGGTTATAGAGGACAACAGGTAGATTATTTTGAGGAACATGGGTTTGGTAACCACAGTGTGTGTGTGGGGGAGGGTTCAATCTGCTAATGTTTACTTTTAAGAAAGGCATTCATTTGATGGCATTTTTAGAAATTAATCTTGTACACACAACTGCGGTGGTGGTGCTGCGGTAGCGTTGTCGCCTCACAGTAAGACTTTGTGCCGTTCGATTCTCAGCTAAAGCGTCTTCTGTGTGGAGAAATGCATGAATCGGCGTACCTTCATTGAAGGTTGTGCATCAGAGCTGGCAAGTCGGTAGATAAAAATCTACTGCCAATCATTAGCAGACCGGAGTTCTGCTGTGGCGACCCCTAACCAGGAAAAGCCAAAAGACACAACAACAACAAATCTTGTACAGGCAAACTGGTACTGTACTCTGTAGGTTATGTAATTTTTATAGGCTTATTAATAACATTGAATTATTTACAGTCAAGAATAATAATGAAATATTTAAAGAGAAAGGTGCATTTCCGTATAATACAACAGGAGTAGTTCATTCAGCTATCTGTGTAACAAGTGAAAGTTATACCTCTGGTAAAAACACCCAGAAGTTGGCAGAAAGAGCTCCGGAACCCATTCTAGCAAATACAAATACAAAAATGAATGTAATGCATTATCTAAACATTGTCTATGATGTCAAATTTTTTAAAGAATGTGTATTTATAGTAATAGAGAAAGTAGGTTTATGTGTTTGAGGGTTAGAATGGCACCCATGAGTCAAAGGAATTATACTGGCAATTACTTTTAAACACAATAAGAGAGCCAGAACTTAGTGAAACAACAAGTATAAAATGCATTTTAAATTTGTGTACATTTAGATGAATGGTAGCAACTTATGCTTTAATGGATATTGCTTCTTCGGTAAGGGTAATTGGTGTGGATATTTTATTGGTCAAATATGTCACATGTCATTGTTACTTAATTTGTGTCTATTGGAATGTCGAATGCATAGTTATTATGTTTCAGATGGAGTTATGTTAAAATTAAAGAATAGAAGAACTCAGCATAATGTTTCAGCTAAAACTGTTCTATGTTTATATATTTTTTAACATGGGTGGTGTATTTTGGAATAAAAGTTTGTTTTGCAAAAATCCCATAAGATTTTGGAAAAACATTCTTACTATACAAAATAGAATACCCTGACATATTAACAATGTTTGACCACCATTGTTATACTAAATAGAATCCTGTTTGCTTTCTTTTCCTCTTATTAATTACAGTTAATCAATTGTAGCTTAATATTTATAATATTCAAGTTGTTTTAATCTGTTGTTTTTAATTTACTGTAAACTTTTAAGTATAATCAATAATGTGTGGAACACACTTGCTACTTAGTATGCTTAGGCCATGACTGAGATGATCTTTAGACTAGTCCACTTTCCTGATAGCAAATCCATCAATCAATCCATGTTTTATTAACTTAATCAGGCTATGCATTTTCAATGCAATCATATGTATGAATATATTAAATCAACCAGGGAGCTGCTCTTCACTATCAAAGCTGATAACCATTATCCCATATTTCACTTCAGTGTGTGTGTGTGTGTGTGTGTGTGTGTGTGTGTGTGTGTGTGTGTGTGTGTGTGTGTGTGTGTGTGTGTGTGTGTGTGTGCATGTGTGTGTGTGTGTGTACACATATAGTAATAGGGTCCACTGTTAATAATTACTTGTTTTTAATCAATGCAAATATTCAACTTTAAACATTTTAAAACCTTGAGAAAACATTAGTCAAAACAGCAACATTCTGACATAAAAAAGTGTTTTTTGCATATCATCCAATAGGGAAGAAAGCCCTACTTCCACCTCCTGAACTCCAGGGTCATACGTACCAGCTTGGGGAAGGGGAGGAATGAAGAAAATACAACTCTCACTTTATCTTCCCAGAGTCGAGCTGCCATGGCAGGACCCCAGTAATATTTCAGAGCTGACACTCTTACAGAACAGACATTAGGGCTTGATGATATATTCACACTCTGTGGCCTACAATGCTCATGTTAGATACTGGAATGCAACCTCAAAATTCCACACATGTGTAAAAAGGATCTTCTGGCACAGATTCTCAACTACCAGCTCCCTGCGCTGCCTGATTTTATACTGCATTGCATTTCTTTTAACTGTTTTGTGTAGTCCATATGCTCCAACCTGGTTTAGGAATTGTATCTTCTTTATTGGTTCACAATATGAAGCTATATGTTATACCTGTTATATTTGTGACAATTAGTGCAAAATCTTTTGAAATATAATTAGTAATCCATTGAAAATGGGAGTTCCCAGCTGCAAACTCTAAGTTAACTAATATAGTAAAAGAATGAATGAATGAATGAATGAATGAATGAATGAATGAATGAATGAACTTAATAAATAAATGAATGAGTGAAGAAACTCAAATTATTTCATCAATTTCATATGCTAAGATATACATTTTTCTTACTGATTTTTCTTAAACTCTTTGCTTAGTTTCACTTAACCTACTGCTATTTTTCAAAATTCTATAATCAGCTGAATGTTTACTTCATAGCATAATATGACACATTTCAGTTACGTACAGTCATTCTGATATTTAGCCCAATGTCATGATAAATTTATTACTTTTCATAAAACAATTTACTTTTTTGATGCTCAGGTATTCATAGTTACTAAGTGTGCTTCCAGCAGCAAGAGATTTTATACAAACTACATTTATTTTATGCCACTGTTTGCATTTGTGCCATGGCTTGGAATTTTAAGCTATTTACACTATAAATAAAACAATACAGAATATGACAGAACAAGATTAATTGCATTAATTTGCATAATAACATTAAATGAGTTATTCTATTGTTTGGTGAATAGACAATTGTATAATTTTGTTTTGTTCAACACTGTGTATTTTGTTTGGAAAAAAAAATAAAGAATTGGCAAAGAATGGAATTTTCTGGATGGCTCTGCATATTTCCGTTTAAGCCATTTGGCACTGTAAATCAGTGTTGATGCATGCTTAGGCAATGCTTTCTCTACGTGCTTGATGAAATTGATACAATTTTATAGTTTAGCTTTAAAGAAAATGCAATGCAAACTAACTACAGGAAAAAAGAAACACTTGCTTGGACAGTAACATGGGCTGTAGAAAGCTGATTTATGTTGGCTTCTGGAGTTCATCTCAACATCTAAAAGTCAGATATTATGAAATGATAACTACCATAAGTCTTAACAACTCTAAAAAAAATCTCTATCATAACAGTCTATATCTCACCAGGAAACAATGTACCAATCCTAGAAGATATACAGAAAAGAACAATCTGGAAATAGTAATCAAGGTTGACACAAACATAAACTGGTAATCCATCACTGCAAACTCTCACAACACAAATATAAACCTATGTGGTTTCAAACAGTTAACCACTGAACTGACAAGCTACAGCTAAGACTTCACTAGCCACTCTTCCCTAAACTGGATCCTTGTATGCCACCCAACCACGTTTCCTCCTCAGGTACAGTCTCAGTCACACTAAGCAACCATATTCCAGCTTTTGCCATTAGAGCAACCACCCACCTTCCAAAAACACATACCATAAAAACAATTATAAATACCTCAAAACACAGCCAACAAATACCTGACCATCTACTACTGAAAACTAATTGGACACCCCTAAAACTACTACGACTCAGTGATACTGTACAATACTTTAATACCACTTTCATGAAAATAATTGATATTCTCGCACCTGTAAAAACAGAGTAAGGAAAACAAAAACCCCATTGCTAACTATTAACTGTATCAATCTCATGAAGCAAAGGAACACTGCACAGAAAAAATGGAAACAAAATTGGACCCAAGAAAATCTCCAAACCTTTAAAACACTATTCAACAGAGTAAACAAACTAGTCGACAAATTTAAAGAATCCTACTACACTAACCTCCAGCTTCAACACAAACAGAACTTCACAAAATATTGGCACTCTATAACTACCCTCCTCAACCCGGGCTGAAGCAAAGACCACTCCCTTCACAGAATGACCCCCATCACAAATTACAGAGAAATTTAATAAACACTTTATTAAATCCATAGCAGACCTCTCACCACTATTAACCCAGGACACCCCCACACAAACCATCAAACCAGCAACAATACTTCAACACCCAACAATACATTCACCTTGCAGCTTATACCTACCTCTAAGATAAAAAAGGTTCTACTCAAACCCTGTTCTATAGCAACAGACAACCTCCCACCCTATTACCCGAAATTTGCTGCTGACTCAGTTGCATATCCAGTCAGCATTCTAATAAACAGATCACAAGCCACAGTCCCCGCAATATGGAAACTGTCAGACATATCGTCAAGTCATAAAAGAAGGCACTCCAAGGAAATAGCCAATTTTTGTCCAATATCTTTTCTATCCCCTCTATCTGAAATCATAGAAAGGTGTATACACCAACAAGTAATGAAATATCTACTCCAAAACAACCTGCTGACTCAAACTCAGCATGGCTTCAGGCTAGATCATAGCACAATCACTGCATTACTAACATTCACCAGCACTGTTACCAAGACCAGGGACCAAGTTTACCTAGTATCTGTAGTATTCTTGGACCTCTCAAAAGCCTTCGACACAGTTTCACATTCTTTACTGCTTAACACACTATCCAGCCTAGGTTGCTCCTCCAACACACTTCAGTGGTTCCACAGCTACCTACAGAATTGGAAACAAGCAGTAAAATGGTGTAACCAACCCCCCCCCCTTCCTACAAAACCCTACAAGAGTCTCCAAGGCTCTATTTTAGGACCCTTACTATTTAACATATTTACCAACAATGTATACATGTCCTCCTCTCCAGGTACATTAATACAGTATTGATGACTCATCCCTAATCTGCACCTCTGGTACTCTCCCTGAACTTCTAAACAAACAATTCTATTCAAATCACAAAAAAAAAAAAAACCTTATAGCCTTTCACCCCAAAAATACCTCCCTCAACCCAGGCCAATTTAATATTCTTGCAGCTGACAAAACCATCATAGACATCATATAAGAAACTAACTGCTAGGGGTTGCTATCTATAGCAAAATCAACTTTGGCCTTCATATCCAACAAAATAGCAAGAAGACACATAAAAATCTAGGACTCCTTTACAGAAAAAGACAAGTCCTTACCACTTCAACCAAGGTGACCCTGACTAAAACTTTCCTGCTCCCCCTCCCTGTTCTACGGTTTTTGTATACTAAACAATCTGTAAAACTCCACCACGTCTAAATTCGATACCACTAAAAGAACTACACTGGCTGGAATTACCACACCAGCTAACATATACACACGTAACTACAATACACAATCTGTACTATACACCCACTGCCTGCCCTCCCCTAGTAAACCTAATCCAACACTACAAACCAAACAGAACTTTCAGATCCAAAGATAAAAACCTCCTAGAAATCTACAAGCCTTCTAGAAACCCAGGAAAATCTCTATACTATTATTTTGTTGCCAAAGTATGGAACACCCTCCAACCTAACCTTAAGCTAACTCCTAACTTACGTCTCTTCAAAACCTCCATAAAAGAACACCTAAACAAGTCATGGCTATGCACTTACCTAACTCCAGGCTAAGAGTCTGCCTTACCTCTTGATACCACCACTTATTATACTAACCTATTTCATCATAACTAAACTACCGACAATCATAAAGTACTGGAAACTGTGCACCTGTCTAGCCCTATCATCCTATTTACTAACCAAACTATCAGTCTAAGCAGGACATACTTTTGTTTCCCAATTCTAACTTGTATCATGGTGTTTGTGTACAGTCTTATCAAATATGTAGTGGCACTGTATTATTGTAAAGTCCTGTCAAACATATTGTTTTACATATAATCTTATCTAGGATGGAATTCAATGTTATATTTGTACAGTCCTGTCGAACATTTTTGCTTGTAAGTTTTTTGTTTATTAACCTCTGAATATGTAAATTATGGAGTTTTTCCTCCCGGACATCAGCTGAAAATGGGTCAGGCAACCCAGACGGACTATACCGGTTAATAAATGTCAAGTAAATAAATAAACAAATATGTTAATTTATGAAAAATCTGTACTTGTATGCATGGCTGCAACATTTTATGAGCTAAAAATGAAATGTATGATAAAGACTTTTTTTCAAATGGTTGTAATTAAGCAAGAACCCATGGTTGGGTGTGGGTAATGCTGGATTTTTCCACAGTTGGATCGCCCTCATGAACAAACAAAGCCAGCCGTGGGTAAATCCAGCATTGCCCACACCCAGCTGTGAGTTATTGCTATTATACAATGACATTATTTAAGAAAAAAAACACTTTTCTTAAATAATGTCTTTGTATAATGCATCCGGGCTGCCCTTCCACATTTTGCAGCTATCCTGGGGCTTTTTTTGATGTACTGCGCATGTGTATTGGACTTGTGTTCACACGCTTATGCAGTACATCAGTGCAGAGGTAGCAATGGTGAAAGGAAGAATTCCGTTGCTTCTTCTTTCTTTTTTTTATTGACTCTAAAAAAGAAACTGGGAGACTTTTTACATTTGGGAGAGCTGGGACAGACAAAAATGGATAATCAGGTAAGTTTTTTAAGTTTTGCAGAATGTACCTTATTATCCTTTTATTTTTGTATTTACCATCTCCCTCGTTTGCTTCAAGTCTTCCATTTTCTTTTTTTATTCAAAAAAGAAAGAAAAGGAAAAAAATTATAAGATATACTAACGGGAAAAATCCGGATGACTGGACCATTTTCCATTGCTATAGTCTTGGATTTACAATGGACATGCTGGTTGGGCTTGCCAATCAGTGTGCTTGTTTTTGAATATTAATGGCCAGTCTTTGTATAAAACAGAATAATAACTAGAACACTGTAAACAAGCTTAGATACCATAACCATGAATAAATCAGTTTAATGGCGACCACTGGCGATCCAATGAAAGCAGACACGTTACCACCTTAGTACATAAGAATTAAGCCCTGAGTGCAACCTAAATGATCTGGGTTCAAGTAGAGGACTGAGGTCTGGAGGACGCCTCCAAAAAGTTAAGGGACTGACAATCTGAGACCAGCTTGCCATTCTTGGCAGAAAATAATTCGCTAAGTCCTGCCAAAGAAGCACCCTTCAGAGGAAGGTCCTTAATTTGTACTCCATATAACCAATGGCAATGGATTAAAAGTACAGCTAAAGAGTGCGTACACTTCAGCTGAGTACTGCAAGTGTGCAAAAGCATACACTCATCCAAGAGTCGCCCAACAGCTATTTCACAGTGCTTGTTGGCTACAGAGGTAGGAATTTTGGCTTAGCATAGAAACAGGTTAATTCTGTTTTCTTGATCTGTTGATATGTTATATTATGGGTTATTTGGACATGATTTCGATACCAAATATGGACAGAGTCTCATTATCTTTGCAGCCTGTATAGGCCCATATTAATTACTTTCTATGATTCCCAATGTAGCCTGAATCTCAGTATCCTTACAGCACTTAAAATGTCCTGTAAAATTACCCCTTAAGAGTCTACAATTTACTTTATTTTGAAGAAACCATGTACAAAATGAATTTTGTTGTACAGTACCATCTACTGAGTATTTGATTAATATACTAACTGCACTCGAATCCACTCATGCAGAGGTGATATCATTAATCAGTTTTATACCAGTAATTATTATTATTTGAATCGATATCCATTATTTGGCATGTTAGCAATGGTAGCAATTTTGCATCATTTGCATATTTTGAAATCCAGTGTTTGGGAGTAGTAGTTATCACAGACATAAAAGCATTAAATGGAAGAATTACACTAGCTGATCATAAGTAAAGCACATCATTAGAGGACAGGAGAAGGATAGTTCTGATTTAAAGTTTAGGTGGCTGACGGCCATCAGGAAGCATTTACACTGCATCATTGTAGGTGTTACCACATGGTCATTTAATTTATGTATGTATGCTTTATTTATTTATGCATATTTCTTTACGGGGGTAGTGCACATATCAATATTGACAAGTTTCGTGCTCAGCCTAGGTGAAATACAAATCACTTCACAGACAAAAACACAGAAATGTAACCAATAACGGATCAGACTAATTAAATGTAATTAGTAGAAAAAATTCTGTATATGCTTAACAATGAACAAACACAGTACAATGTACAATCAAGCAGAGTGTGATGTAGAATATAGACATTAGTTTCAAAAGTGGGTCCATCTTCATTGAATCTTGAGAGAATAAAGAAAACTTGGGAAGGAGACAGGCTACATGATCTGTTCTTTGTTGAAGTTGAAGCAGGAGCATTTGGCTTGGATGAAGAAGTACTTTTTGAGATGGATTCTGAATTTAGAATAAGTAATGATTTCCTTAATGCTGATGCGGCCGCTTGCCAAAGAGTAGGTGCCTAAGAAGATAAAGCATGTGGAGTGCTGTGGATTTTGAGATAATGAGAGTTGTTGTGGCTTGTGATTAATGTCTTGGGTGGTAGGAGGAGTTTTTCATGAAATCTAGCTGGAAGGGGAGTAAATGTGTGGAGGTGGAGTAGTTTGTGGAATTATGATGCAAAAAGTAGATTAGATCATAAATTTTTATGGGTAGCCATTTAGCTTTTTCTTGGATGATACAGTGATGCTCACAAAAAGGTGAATTTATAATGAGTTGCTAGATGCTGTTGAGATAGTCTAGAGTGTGTCAATACTTTTACTGAAGGCAGAAGCAAAAACTGCCAGCCGATATTCAAGTTGAGAAAGGAAAGCTTCTTGGCCAATGACTGGTCTGGCTGATTGGGACAGAAAAAGGGAGATCTTTTTGGTGCAGAAGAGCAGGGAGTTTATTTTGGCTCTCACTTTGTCAATGTTGAAATGGAAGTTTAGTGACTGATCAAGCCACAGTTCTAGGTGTCTGAAGGTGGAGGTTGCATGTATGGCATGGTTGTGTAGGTCAAAGATAGTTAAAAAGTCAGGTGCTTGGTGAGTTTTCTGTGGAGTTCCAAAAAGCATAGTTTTTGTCTTGGCGGGGCTGAGAAGTAGTTTGTGGTTTATGAGCCATTGATGGAGCTCATGTAAGTTCGACTGGAGATGGCATTGAATGTTAGTGTGAGAGTGACCTGATCGGTAAATTACCATGCTATCAACATAGAGGGTAAGTGGGAGGGGGGGGCACAAGGAAGTTTGTTAATGAATATGAGTATGAGAAGGGAGGACAAGAATTGGTCAATGTGGTAAACCTTTGGTAATGGGTGCAGATTCTGATTGAAAGGATCCTATTTTAACTCTCAAGTGTCTGTGAGGAAGTTTTTAAAACAGAGAATGAATCTGGACTGACACCATTTTCAATTAGTTTGTTTTAGAGAAGATAGTGGTCAATGAGGTCAAATGCCATTTTCAGATCTTTAAATAGGACACCTGTGAAGAGGCCACTATCAGAGTTTATCAGGATGTCATCAGTTAGGGACCAAAGTGCTGTCATGGTACTTTGTCCAGGCCAGAATCCATGTTGTTTGGATGACAGCAGGTGTTGCTGCTGACTACAGATGGAGAGCTGGCTGTAGACTAACTTTTCAACAAGTTTGCCCATATTTGGGAGGATGGATATTGGACAGAAGTGAGGGGTATCTTTTGGCTTGGTTTGCTTTGGGAGAGGTTTAATTAGAATAGTTTTTCAAATCTGTGGCATGATGTTTTATGTGAGACATGGGTTTTATATGTGGATAAGAGGAAGACATAGATGCCCTCCAGAGTGATATATGAACCAGGGGTTTATGTTGTCAGATCCAGGAAGGGTGGCGGCAGAAATATTTTCAAGTAGAATAGAGACTTCTTCGAGATGTATATATTTGAACTGGAAGGGGGGATGATTGATGGTGGAGTGGGCAATGCAAGATCTGTAGGAGGTATGGAGTTTATTCATGGGACATTGCTAAACCATTTAAGGAAATCTTCTGGAGAAAGTTTTGCTGCATCACATTGAGTGGTATTTGTAGACAGGGTATCACAAGGAAATGTTCTTCTTGTTCATAGGTTAACTTCTTCATAAAAGTATTTGGGGGAATGCAGGAGGGTAATTTGTTTCTTTGTTTGGAGATTTTGTACCTTTTGATGGACTTCTTGGCTAGGTTACTGAAGAATGTAAAGGAGGTGTGGTTGTGTTGTCAGTTGTGGGAGGTCTCTTTCCATCTTTGTCCTGCTTCATCTGCTAGAGTTAAAAGATGTTTGAGTTCAGAGGATGGCCATCCAATGTTGGTGGGCTTATAAAGCCTGTGGATTAGTAGGAAAAACTTGTCTAACAGCTGAAGTAAAAAGTTGGTTAGGCTTACAGCTGCTGTATTAGAGTCATGTAAGGAGAGTATATGGTTCCAGCTGTGGGCTGTGACAAAGGTTCTGAGATTGTCTACATTGGTGCTGCTCTGGTTTCTGAAGACTTCTAATATTGGTGGTAGCTTTATAGGATAGTTGATAACTGTAAAGTTGGTGATGTTGGCAGAATGTATATGTTGGTGATGGAGTTTGGTATGTTTGTAATTATCCAGTTGAGTATGGAGTGTTTGGCGGAGATGAGGTTAAGTCTCATTGTTTCTTTTACAAGTTGCAGGAGACCTGGGTCTGCTAGTAAAGTATCCCTGTCAGATGAAACAGGGTCAAGATAATTAAGACTGAAGTCATCTAGAATGATTATGTTGTTATTTTTGGGATAGATGATAAAGATGTTAGTGATGAGTGGTTTGAATTTATGTATGGAAGTGGGGAATTGGGATAGATAGGCCGTAACAGTCAGTAGTGGTTTGATTTTATGAGTTCAAAATTGTAGGAAAATCGATTTAGGGCTGGACTCCAAGGATGAGTTTCCTTGGGTAATGAATTTTGGGTTTAGATTATTTCTCTACAAAATTAGACAGCCTCCACCAGATTGTTTGCCTGGTCTGGCATTATTGACATACTTGAAGGGGGTCAGAAAGTTTTGGAAGTTGGGGGAGTCTTTCTTGACCGAGGATTCTGAAACTGCTAGAATGTCTGGGTTTCTACCATGATGAAATCAAGCTCAAATGACAGCATGTCAGATTTCCAGAAATGCATTCAGATACAAGTGGCATCATGTTAGATATCCAAAAATACATTCAGAGGAGGTTGAGAATTCTAATATCAGTAACTACACATGGCAATTCTGCACGTTTGGGCTTTTCTGGGTGAAGGATCTAGTTTGCTACTGTTTTCAATGCAATAACAGAACAGAGAAGATAGCAGAATGGAACAAGGAAAGTGTAGCATTTCTTCCCTGCTTTATGACTGGAAAATATAACAGTAAAAACTGATTCCTTTGAATCTTCAGAAACACCATATGAACCAATGCAACACTGAAAAAAGTAGTTTTAATAAAAAGACAGCACATTGCAGCACAAATATCAAAGAAAAAATGTGGGTTTCATTTTAGGTTAGGTTAGGTTAAATGTTTAACACCAAAGCTCATTTATTTAAAAATAAATTAGCTATTTAACTATTTAAATACAAATAAGTAGTTCAAATAATGATATAAATTATATCCACAACTATCTAGAAATATTTAAAATAAGACTGTATTAAAACATTAATGATGGTTCATTCTGAATTGGTATATTTGGACATGTGCATGGTGTAGGATACATTTGTAAGTAACAGTTCCCTAGCCCAGGGCTATTTCATAATAGCTTTAAGTTCAACACATTAAAATTGTTAGCAGTACTACATATAAATGATTGAGATGCTTTTTATCTTCAATACTGAGAAGGGATTACATTAGGTTACATGCTCGTAGTGAGAAAAATGCACAAATGGAGAGCACAGAAGAATTAAAACTGCCATTCGTGTATTGATACAGATGTTCTCACTGCTTCTAACAGAGGCTCTGCAATACACAGAGGTACTAAACAACTAAGGGAGTAATGTAAACAACATTTGCAAAAAGTAGAACAAAGGCTAGAATGGCAGTAAGCAACAGTAATGAAATATAAGATGACCATCACATCACACACAGTAAATTAGAAGATATCAGGAAATCTAGCAAAATAGATGACCTGCAGAACAGAACCCTGCATAATAACTTAAGAATTATAGGGTTGCCAGAAAGTGAAAAAGCAGGCCAGCAGGTAATATTCAATGGAAAAGAATTACAGCTACATCTTCTAAGAAAGAATAACATAGAAAACAATCAATGCATGAACTCAAGGATTCAAACAAATTTTCCAAGACCTTTCACAATTAAATTCTTGAATTACAAAGACAAAGAGAAGACCTTATTTAATTCAAAGGAATGGGGAACAATATGCAAGATTGACATGTGGGGCTACATTTCATTCTTGACTGCAGCACAGTTGCATTCAGCAAAGAAAAGTATTCATCCTATTCCTCAAAAAATACAAGGAAAGAGGCTTCCATGTTTGGCAATGTTTCATACTAATCTACAGCTATCCATAGAAATGCAACATTATACTTTTAAATATTCATTGGAAGCAGAGCCATAGCTGGGCACTTATGAATGAAGGAGTCAAGCGTCCTCTCAAGCTCCGGAAATATAAAATAATCCCAGCATCTCACCAAATTAGGAGGATACCAAAAAATATATATTTCTCTGGCACTCCAGTCAAAACTCTAGAAGGAAGTAAAATAAAAGGCACTAACGATCAGAAATTAATGTACTAAAAAGCCTCCTGTGCTAGAGTGATACCGAGATCCCTGAAATTCCAAATCCTGATATCTGATTATTTCCAACCATTGGCCTGACTGGAGAAATCTATGGGAGAAAAAGATGAAGAAATGTAATTCATTACACCCCACACATTGGCTGAGAAAATAGGGGCCTTGTATAAGGTAAGTGACAGACAGATACTAATCAAAATGGTGGCTACAGCTACAAATGGTTATGTGCTTCAGGTCAGTTGGTTTCTAAACAATATCAATCTCAAATCACATTAGGAGTAATTAACCTTGTGATACAATACCACAAAACCCATGTGGATATATACATTTAGAAGTTTTCTGTGTTTAGTGTATTTTATATTAACATTTTTCAGATAATCTTAGAACCAGTATAAGCAGCTGCAAGCTATGCATTTAACTACTGCAAAGGATGACATACCTCACATATGACATGGTTTAGTTTGCCATGAGTTGGAAATATCAGGGAAAAATGGCATATGTACACAGCTTAGCTCAAGTGATTCTGGGAAAAAGCAATGCATATTTATATAGCCTTATTAGAAATATATACATAAGTATGATGACCTACATTAAGATATAGACTATGAGATTCCACCCATGATTTAGAATGATTACAAATTAAAACATAGCAGCCTGTAGGGTTATCCTGACAATATTATCCTGGCAATGCTAATTTAATGACAAGTCACCTTAAGTGTGTAAATGCAGAAATAGGACTATATAAGGATACTTAATTATGTATTATGACACTAATAAACACTGACATCCTAATGTACCGTAAGGGGAGGAGAAGGTGATAATCTAGTTAAGAAGCAGACTTGTAAGCAGAGCCTCCATCTATAGACAACAAACTGAAAGCGGTAAAAAATTTGAAAAAGAGAGAAGGGGGGATAAAAGTTAAAGTTGGGATGATTAAGACAAGGAATACAGCAAAGGAGTAATGCATTAGCTTAATTTGTTTAAAAGTGCTAATTGATGTGAATACCTCTGGGCCAGGGAAAAGGAGAAGCTGAGGGATCATACTGCATGAACACATATGAAGTTTGTACAAACTCAAGCACACAGCATAGCCTTTTACCCAGAGGCACATATTAGGAGAGTAAAATGCTGAATTCACAAAGAATAAAACATACAGCATTTCCTCTGTAACTGAAGAAACCAAGTATTAAATAGAATTGCACAGCAAGTTAAGACTAGTACAGCATGCTAAGTATAATCACTTGGAATGCCAAAGTAACACACACTGTCATTAAAAGGAAAGAATTTTAGAAATGCTAAATAGCATTGGTTTATAAATATCCTTACTGCAAGAAACTAAAATAAGAAGTCAGTGACGTCAATACATTCTTTTTGGAATAGACGTGGAACACAGGCTTCAGCAGCAACAACTAAAAAGGGGGTGATCACTTTGTTTTAAAATAATCTAGGCTGGAGAAATAGAGCCTAAAAAATAGACCCAGCAGGGAGACAGCTCCAAAACCGGTATCTGCAAGCAATGGACATTTACTGATTGGAAATTTCTATGGGCCAAATCTGGAGCAAGTTAGAGTATTTTTAGAGTTCCAGAAAACATTAAAGGTCTTGAAATGAAGTTGTACACATATAATTATAGCTGCTGATTGTAATGCATTTTAAGATACACAGCTGGACACCTCAGGTAGTGCACTACAGATAACTAAAAAGCATTAGTACAATAGATGAAACATTTCTTCATGTTAGGAGACAGCAGCATTTTCAGATTACTGTATGATTTTTGTGAAATTAAGCAACAAAATAATAAAAAGTATAAATTCTAATTTGAGTATGTTTGTATAGTGCATTTTTAATAAGTTTTCATTATAACCCAGGTAAGTGTTCCATAATATGCACCGTAAACTGGCTTGAAGTCTGATACTATTATTAAATTATAAAAAAAAGAAAAACACAAAGCAAAAAAGAATACTACATTAAAAATGCTTTACTGGAAAGCATTAATTGTATTAATAAATTAAAATTACTTATCAGATAAAACACAACCACAGAAACTACAGTTAAGATGCATATAACAACTTTCACACTCTTTGATCAAATGACTAATGGACCTATTCAAACCCAAATCCGTGTTCTATAGTCAATGAATCATGTAATACATAACATGTATAGCACCTGGAAGGTGGCATAATGGTTAAGGTGTTTATCTGGCAAACACAAGGTTCAGGGTTTGATTCGCATGTGGGGTAATTGGCCTAGTACTAACCTATAGTAAAATGCCCACAGTAGTTCTTTTGTATTGCACAGCTTCTAAACAAAGAAATTGGGTAAAATCTACAGATGTCATTGTCCCACTCTACTCAGGCCTCATTAGGCCAGTCATTGAGTATAATGCCCCTTTCACATTTCTATATCCAGACACATGCAGCAACTGGATCATCCACAGACGTACTTTACTAAAAGGATTCAAGTCCTAAACGATATGTCCTACATAGACTGCCTGAAAGCTCTTTCACTATGCTTGGCATTCTACAGACTGCTAAGAGATTAATAGTGTCTGACATAGAAGACATCCTGCAAGTCAATACTGATGGGCCTACTACTTGTCATCAAGTGAAATGGCATCAGAAATACTCCATCTATGAATCTAAACATCTTCTGCAAACTCAGATTTGGAGGGACATGTACAACTCACAGAGGATGCCACTGCTTTGGAAATGCTCCCTGTCCACTTTAAAAAAGTCATCCCTGTCTATATTTATGCACAACTTTGGTCTCTGTATGGGTAATACAAAATCGACCTAGGACTGCCCACTATTCTACTAATGGACAGAGGTAACTGCAGAATGGTTCATTTCATTTATGGGTCCCCTAACATTATTTATGGCATGCTCCCAGTTATTCTTACTATGGGTAAAATATAATTATTGACCATGGGATGGGT
>NC_056732.1:545783469-545798469 GCF_019279795.1 Protopterus annectens | reverse complement strand
GGGGTGTGAGACAGTATCAAAGGCTTTTGATAGGTCTAGGAAGAGGGAGGGCACAAATTTACCATCGTTTCTGGCTTGATTAATGGTGTCCTTGAAGGAAATAAGTGCAGTAGAGGTGCTGTGACCAGGTCTAAAGGCATGTTGAGTTGGAGAGAGGAGATTGCTTAGCTGTAGGTGGTTGAGAAGTTGATAATGAATACATTTCTCAAGCATTTTGGAGAGAGGGGAGAAAATTGCAATGGGCCTAAAGTTAGAGATATCTATGTTGTTTCCTCCTTTGTGGAGTGGAAGAATGTGTGCTTTTTTCCATATAGTAGGAACATAAGGCTCTTGGAGAGATCTATTGATATTGATTGAATAAGACAAACACAAGAAATTATACAAAGAAATATGCCTTTGCAGGCTGAATGTTAAATCCATAGCACTTACCAAAAGTGCTACTGCTGCTGACCACTCCATCCTTTATAGAGCTTGTAATCCTACTGTGATTCCCAATCACCTCACTGGAGGAAATCCAAGAGGAAATATAGTACCTTATCATGGCTCCTATTCTCACAGCTACAAGGAATGTATGGGGAAACCTGAGTGCAAACGCCATTGTTTTTCGGGTTATGCACATGGTCTGAAGTGATTTGTTGGTTCCCAATCACCTCTCTAGTGGAATTCCAAGGGGAATATAGTGCCTTCCTTGGCCCCTATTCTCACAGCTACAAGGAATGTATGGGGAAACATAGAATGCAAGTGCCATTGTTTTTCGGGTTTTGCACGAGGTCTGAAGTGATTTTAGTTGTGTTCACTGTCTACTGACATGATCGGTTACCGAGATACGGTCAATGAACCTGATACTTTGAATAGCTGCTGTTGCAGGTATTACCTGCTTTGTAGTGTAACAAGGTCTGTTTCCTGGCTCTTCTAAGGTGAATTATAGGGATAATATTAATGTGATAACACTCTAACCAATGCACATGGTATTTTGTGTTACTACTGTTAGTCAGCCATGTTCATAGGTTGGGTTAGCTGAAATATGCTTTTTGAGCCTGGTACTTCGCTTAGAAGTATTGAGGCATTTTTAAACTGCTATTGCTTCATGTTTGCTTGCTCCCACCTACACTACTCACAGTTTTGAGTTTTACCAGCCACATGGTTAGGGGTTTTATTTACAGCTTGGATGGTATCATCCCTGCATCCTCCTGTTATACCCATGTTATAGCCTGCATATTTACCTCTGTTACAGCCTGCATTTTAACCCTTTAGCAACAACTATAGCTGATTTTTGTACAATGTATTTTGCTTCTCATATAAGGTACTCAGATATGTAGCCTAGAGAATTGTTTTTATTAGTGGAACTGCTGCCTGGTGTTATCATACTGTGACACCTGTATTATTTAACAACTACTACAAGGGTTAATAACTGCCTGGTTTTGCCCTACTGTAAGAAATGTAATATTTAACAACTGCTACAAAGTTTTGTTTTAGCTCTATTAGCTGTACTGCTAGCTCTCTTCTCTTAGTGTTTTGTTCGATCTCTGCTGCCTCCTTATCTTTTTTCTTTTCGCCCTCTCTCTACACCCCTTGTTCTCTCTTTTCATACCACTGTGTCTATTTTCCTCCTCCCCTGATCAACTAATGCTTGTGTTTTTCTGCTCTCCTCCCCAAAGCTGTGTGTGCTGAATTCCACCCCATTTACTACATCCTAAGAAAACTCCCCACTAAGGAATTCTACTACATGACTCTACCAAAGCCTTCTGAAGAGCTTCAGATAGCCGCTCTCAAGATACTTTAATAGAGTATGTACTGTCATATGTAAACTTAATTGCTACTTGTGTTTCACTACCATGGTGCCTGTACTTCTCCCCGCGCTAGCCAAGCAGCCTACAGTGATTTTTATTTTTTACTTTCCCCTTAATTCCTCTTACCCTCTAAGCTACATGACTTATATTTATGGCCACTTGGTGACACTACCCACCCTCTTATTTCAAAGACTACTTTTATTCTTACTCTACTCTCACCTACGCTACCCCACTCTCTCTCTACTTATTCACCCCACTAGCCTGCTGTACCAGTTGCATTGATTTACTACCTTTCTCCCCTCACACTCTTCAGTGTAGACTTACCTCTGCTGTTCCTGTCCTTCAGGTAAAGTCCCACACTTCTCCTAAAGCTGGTTGATTGGTTTCTGCCAGCCACCTTCTCTCCAGCTCTTTCCCGCTCCATTCGCCCTATGGGCTCACTCTGCTCCCCTACCCTGCCCTCAAATTCCACCCAACCCCACTACTCCTACATTTATTTCCACAGCAAATCCCTCCCTCTCCTTATCTGCCAATTATATCCACGCATCAGCCCCTCCACAGCCTACCTCCTTCTGCTAATCATATCCATTCCTCCCCACCCAATAAAGTCCCTTATCTACTACATCTATACATATATCTCCTACCATGTCTTCTCTTCCTCCTAAAGCCATTCTTATCCTATCTATCTGCATTCTACTCCTACTACCTTTATACCATGCTACTTCCTACACCGATAACCAACTACACCCCACCTCTCTATCCTACCCACCATCTCTCCACCTCCATCCTCTTACCTCAGAAACACACTTTCACAACATATGTGCCTCTCTAGTTCAACCCAATCCACTCCATTACTTCAGAATAAAACTTTTCCACCCTTCATATAAATACTGCAATCCTAAACTAATACCCCACTGCCCACAACTATCAAAATCCAAATCTAAAATACTTCTTCCCTTCCTCAACTACCTCTGCTTAGCCAGAGACATACACCCAAACCCAGGACCATAAACTGCCCCTAGTTCCATTCCCCCTGTTACTAATAATAAAACCAACCTTAAATATTTCAAATTCCTTACCATCAATGCCCAGAGTTTAAAGAATAAAGTAGCCCACTTCCACGCATGGCTAAACCACAACCTACCCGACACTGTAGCCATCTCAGAAACCTGGCTAAAACCACATATTACTGACTCCAAATTCCTCCCCCCTGGATTCCAGTCTTTCAGAAATGACCACTTAGACAGAAAAGGTGGTGGTGTAGCCTTAATCTACACTGACCAGCTATCTATAACTCCCTAACCCAATCCTATCCCTCCATTCAACAATGCAAAACTAGTAACAGGCCTACTAAAAATAAATAACCACAAAAGCATTTGCATAATATCCCTCTATATCCCCCCTGGTAACAACACCACTACTCTTGAGGAAATCCTCCTCTGGACCTCCACCAATATTAAGCTAGAAACCTATATACTTGGAGATGTAAACATCGATTGGCATAAATCAATAACCCTAATCCCACCATATCCGCCAATCTATTTAATTACACCCAACTAACTAACTATCACCAGGCCTAACAAAACAAACCCCCCTGGTACCATATTAGACTGGATCCTTCTATCCCATCCTAATGTTTTTCTTTCGGCTTTTCACGGTTAGGAGTTGCCACAACTGAACGCTGATCTGCTAATGATTGGCAGTAGATTTTCACAGTGCCGAGGTGCCAGCTTGGCGCCCAACCTTCAATGAAGGCACACCCATTCCCGCATGTCTTTTGGACGCCACTTGACTGCGGAGAGGACATGCAGACTCCACACAGAAGGTGCTCCAGCTAAGATTCGAACGGGAGAACCTCTTGCTGTGAGGTGACAATGCTACCGCTGCACTACTGCAGCTTCCTTGTATCCCATCCTAATAAAGTCATAAAATCCAGTGTAACACCTGAACCTATAGGAGACCACTTCCCAGCCTTCACCCATCGAGCTACCCTCTCTTCCCCTCACCTTCACCACTATATTCAAACACGTAACCTCTCAAAATTTAACCCCACTACTTTCTCTGACTCCCTAAAACAAATTATCTAGAACCCCCTAAAAACTCTTCTACTAGACAAAGCCATAGAACTTTTCAATTCAACCTTCCTAAATGTCCTAAATTCCCTAGCTCCAGTAAGAACAAAAAGAGTAAAAACAAAGACCGCTCCATGGCTAACTAAAGACACCAAAAAACTTATGCTACAAAGAGATAAAACCTGGAAAGCTTACCACCAAAACAAATAGCCTGAAACTTTACTTAAATACAAACAACTACACAACCTTACTAAAAAACAAGTCATTAGAGATAAAAAGTCTTACTATATCAAACTTCACAAACTGGGAAAGCTCACAAACAAAGGCAAAAAAAAAAAAGCAAGTCACCACACCACAGCTCAGGCAGTCTGAACCATTTATTTGTAAAGCACTTTTCATCTCAGGCAATCCCAAGACTTCTTCAGACCAGGTCAGGTCTGAAGAAGTCTTGGGATTGCCTGAGATGAAAACCACTTTACAAATAAATGGTTCAAACTGCCTGATTTGTGGTGTGGTGACTTGCGTTACTCAGCTTGTTTTTTTTGCCTTTATATCAAACTTCAGTTTAACCATTCTAATAACCTCAAACAGTTCTGGAATTCCATTAATTCTCTTCTCACCCCAGGTACCAAAAGCAACCTCTGCCCTGACACCAGCAAATCTGATCCTGAAATAGTCTCTCTATTCAATTCCTTCTTCACAAACTCTGTAGCTGAGCTAACCAAGACCTTCCCCAACAATAACCCTTCCTCTTAACATATCTAATCTTCCTCACCTCCTACTATTCCTCCTCCTACATTTGAGCTTAAACTCATCTCAACCTCCCACATAAAATAATTACTCTCTAAACTAAAGCCACGCTCCAATGCTCCTGACAACATCCCATCCTCCTTCTTAAAAACAGCTGCAGATGGCATCGCTGTCCCCATTAACATCTTGATCAATAGGCCCATGCTTGAATCTTATATGCCCAAATTATGGCATGCCGCCTTTATTCTACCTCTCCATAAAGGTGGCAAAAACAATAACATCTCAAACTTTCACCCCATAGCTATACTCTCCCCAATCTCTAAACTCCTTGAAAAATGCATCCACTTTCAGCTTATGCCATTCCTAACCAACCACCAACTAATCACTCCTGCCCAACATGGCTTCTTTTGGCCACATTACCATCACTGCCCTTCTCTCCTTCTAACACACAGTAAACTTTGCCCGCGACTCTGGAAAAATAGTATCTACTGTTCTACTGGATCTGTGCAAAGCTTTTGATACCATCTCCCATACCCACCTCCTAAACCATCTTTCTAACCTTAATCTCTCCCACAATACCGTATCTTGCTTCTCCAGCTACCTTTCTGACAGTTCTCAAGCTGTAAAATGGGGAAAAAGCACCCTACCTTCTTTCCCACCCCCACTGGGTTACCCCAAGAATCCATACTTGGACCAATGCTATTCGACATCTTTATTAACGACTTCCACAAAGCCTTACCCAACACCACAATCGTACAATATGCAGATGATTCTGCTTTAATCTGCTGTGCCTCTAACCTTCTACAGCTTCAAACAGTGACACAGACTGCTTTCTCCACCACTGAAAATTGGATGCTCCAAAACTATCTCTCACTAAATGCCAACAAATCCAAAACACTTCTATTCTCTCCCACTAAAGCTTCCCCTGTTCACAAAAACTCATTCCAAATCATTAGCCAAAACAACTCTACTATAGAGGTCATTCCCTTCACCAAACTTCTTGGAGTTACCATTGATGAACACCTAAAATTCGATACTCACATCCAGCAAAACATTAAGAAAACCCATATAAAACTTGGCTTGCTATACAAAAACATCCACTTCCTCGCTCCTTCCACCAGACTAACCCTAGCCACTACCTATCTACTCCCCTCACTACTGTATGGCACTCCACTTCTAACAAACTTATCTGCCTCTCTCTCCTCCAAATTGAAAATCTGTTACAATAAAATTTCCAAATTTGCAACCAACACCAAATCCTCCTCCCACCATTGTACCTCCCTTCATTTGTTAAATTTGCTTGAACTGCCCAACCGTCTAGATTATCTCCAAATCACCACAGCCCACAGACTAATGTTTCAACCTTCTAAATGCCCTACACTAACCAACATCCTTCAACCTTACACCCCTCACAAAACTCTCAGATCTACTCACCAAAACCTAATTTCTGTCCACAAACCAAACCGTCCTGCAGGTCAGCTTCTGCTATCGTTTTCCTTAGCAAAAAAATGGAATTCTCTTCCTTCTTCTCTAAGGACTTGCAAAAACTATCTTTACTCTAACAGGAAATGCAATGGCTCCCTCCCCCCCTTACCCAATAATCTCCTCCACCCATTAAACTCCTGACCACCTCTGTCTTCAAGCCAACTTAACACAAATGTACATATAACTAAATTGTACTATGTATCCACAGTTTTATGCCTATTTCTCTTGCATGAAATGAAATTGCAACAGCTTTTTCTTTTCCATAATTTTACCTGTAACTAATATTTGTAAATTAAACATTTTTGCAGCTAAACTGTGTAATGTGGAGCTTTTCTCCCCGGGCCTCCACTGAAAATGGGCTCCCTGAGCCCAGTGGACCTCCCTGGTCATCAAACTGGTGGCCTAATGGTTAAGGTGTTTGCCTTGCAAGCACAAGGTGAAGGGTTTGAGTCTCACAAGGATAATTGGCTAGCCTTAAAATGGCTCGCAAGGGCAGTTCGCTTAATACTAATTAATGAATGGGGAGGATAATGCATATGATTGGATGCTTTAACTTAAAGTGTTTTATAAGTGCACATTTTATTGATATGTGTGTTATTAAGGTCTGAAGAAGCCATGTTGATGTGGTGAAAGTGCTTACCTAAATAAAGTACGATTTGGTTTTACATGCTCGCTGTGCTTCGTTTTGCCCATAAGTATCTGATTTTATTGTGTCTTGGTTTATATTACTATGGCAATGCATTTACCTGTGGACTACTTTTATTTTCTATCATTAAATAAGTAAGTGATGCCAGTACTCACTAGTAATGAAATTTAAAATGTAAAGAATGTCAGCATTGACAGATGATTTTTGTTAAAAAATTTGACAGTTCCATTTTTACATTTTAATTTTTTGTTAATTGAATGTCTGAACTGGCTCTGCTATGTTTGCCTAAATATGTATTAAAATTGTGTTAAAATATTTTGTTGTAATTATAAGTGTAGGTAGGATCAGTCACAATGTTGTACAAGTATTAAAAAATTTCAGTTTACAGAGTTTGAAATGTTGTATGTGTACCACAACACTGTGAATGTTCACCTATTCTACAAACAGCATTTTAAGTAATGCAGATACATATATTCAAAACCACATAAGTGCCTGTCTACATACTTGCCAGAAACAATCACCATTGTTTTCTTGTTGAATAACTATCTGTAACTATGGAATGTAAACTAAAAGGCACCTACACTATGATTAGCTTATTTAGTGTCAAACTCATTCAACATTTCATAATAGAATTGTCAAATTAAGGCTACTGTGGAATTCCGTAGAACTTAACTAAATATGGATATTGTCTTATAGGTCCTTAAAACAATTTATAATGGGATTTTTTTATTACATTTCTTATGCCTATGACTGAAACTGCAAATGCATTATAGTGCATGGAGAAGTAATACACAGCATTTAGGAACTATATCAGTTTTCTGTCCCTGCATTCTTTAAGTTATTTGCAAGAAATAATACAATTACATCCTTCTGTAGGTCCCAGCTATATTAAAGCTGCTCAGCTCACTTCTGCTATAAGAAGATATGTTGCAAACTCATCATCATCTTCTTTTGGCTGTTCCCATTAGGGGTCGCCACAGCAGATCACCTGTTTCCATTTCTTCCTCTCCTCTGCATCTTGCTCTGTCACATCAACCACCTGCATGTCCTCTCTCACCACATCCATAAACCTTATCTTAGGCCTTCCTCTTTTCCTGTTACCTGGTAGCTTCATCCTTAGCATCTTTTTCCCAATATACTCAGCATCCCTCCTCAGCACATGTCCAAACCAATGTAATCGTGCCTCTCTGGCTTTGTCTCCAAACCTTCCAACCTGGGCTGACCCTCTAATATACTTATTCCTAATCCTGTCCACCCTCGTCACACCCAGTGCAAATCTTAACATCTTTAATTCTGCCACATCCAGCTCAAACTCCTGCCTTTTTGTCAATGCCACTGTCTCCAACCCATATACCATAACTGGTCTCACTACCCTCTTGTAGGCCTTCCCTTTCACTCTTACAGGTACTCGTCTGTCACAAATCACTCCTGACACTCTTCTCCACCCAGTCTATCCTGCCTGTACTCTCTTCTTCACCTGTCTTCCACACTCACCGTTACTCTGAATTATTGACCCCAAGTATTTAAACTCATCCACCTTTGCCACCTCTACTCCTTGCATCCTCACCATTCCTCTATCCTCCGTCTCATTCACACACATATATTCTGTCTTAGTCCTGCTGACCTTCATTCCTCTTCTCTCTAGAGCATATCTCCATCTCTCCAGGGTCTCCTCCACCTGTTCCCTACTCTCACTACAGATCACAATGTCATCTGCAAACATCATAGTCCACGGGGACTCCTGTCTGATCTCGTCTGTCAACCTGTCCATCACCATTACAAATAAGAAAGGGCTCAGAGCTGATCCTTGATGTAACCCCACCTCCACCTTAAACGCATCCATCACTCCCACTGCAGACCTCACCGCTGTCACACTACCATCGTACATATCCTGTACCACTCTTACATACTTTTCTGACACCCCTGGCTTCCTCATACAATACCACAACTCCTCTTTAGGCACCCTGTCATATGCTTTCTCTAAGTCTACAAAAACACAATGCAACTCCTTCTGACATTCTCTGTACTGTTGCAAACTATAGTACACTATTCCACTTTTACATTTACCATCAAGAGTTAGAAATACCTGTAAAAAACACATTTTCTTGTTTAAGCTTCTAGCATTGTGCAGTGCTACCTTTACATAGTTTTGATTTTGATTGGCTATGTAGGTAATTTGCAGAGACTGACCTTGCCTAAAAAAAGGCACAGTGACAGTGTGGGGGGGGGGGTGGTGGAAAAATCCTTGGCCAGTATATAGTAGCCATGAAGAGAGAGGTTCAGGCCATCCCTAGCAAAGCAGTCAGAGTTGTCAATCATCTTCTTCCAAGCCATTATAGATTCCTTCCCTGCTGATATCTTATAATAAGCTGAGGGTTTATAAATACTCTCAAGGGTAAACTAAGTCAGAAGAAGATGCATTTCCATGGTGGTTCTTTAGTGCCAGGAGTGAATCATGACTTTGCCCAAGGCCAAGATAATTTTACCTCCCCAAGTGCTGCACTGGTTATGAGTTGTAACAATATTCATACTACATTATAATCAGTTACCTCTACAAAGTACTGCAGTTTACATTGTTTTGGCATTGCTGCTAACATCTTGCACACCATCTGTATTTTGATCATAACAGAAAACATTTTAACTTTTTATATAATCCTTTTAAAGTTATGTTGTTAACTATTAGTTGACACTAAACTCAGGGCATGATTGCAACAGGTTTGAGTAAGTGTCTGTGGTCAATGACCTTTGCTTTACACCTCTTTACTGTGTTTTGCTGATAACCAGGCCTTCTTTTTTAATTCCTATCTCTTACAATATGTCAGGATGATCAGGGTGTGGTACAATATGCCTTAGCGCCATGTGGGAATGACTAACAAACTGCCCTATTTGCCACGCACAAGGAGGATATTCTGTATCTTTATATAGAATGAAACAGGTCTAAGGGCTCCTATAAAGAGGAATTTTGTTTGATGTCTGATTAAGCAGCTCACTACTTTGGTAGATTCATTGCAAGGAAGCAAGCTTAAGAATGAAGCAGCAGATAAATTCCTGAAAAACTGTAATGGTTGAGTAGTGACAAGCTCCGCCTCTTCTATGAAAAGGGGAGGGAACTATTATATTACTCTGTTACATGAGGTCACTGGTTAATCCCTGCTGAAGTTATGACCACACTGTTAGCAATACTAACATAGCTGGGTTGTAATAAAGGTGGGCATGGCTTCTACTGAAATCATGTTAGGCAAAACATAAAACAGCTGAGACTTTAGGTGAAATACTTGGGTGTATCCTTTTATTTAAATTCCCCTTAGGAAGAGATAAACGTTTTTAAGAGCATGATCTATGAAAAGTCTGCAAAATGAAGGGACTTTGTATACATAGCCTCATCAAGTGCAGTGGCAAGTAAAACATCCTATTGGCTGATCAACACATACCTGTTACCTCATGTACTAAGCTTCTGCCCTATCTCTGTCAGAACACAGTCTACAGAATGATAACGTTAGAATGCTTGAATAACTTATGTCTTCTGCAGATTTAAACTCATGTTTTGTGAATGTTAATAATATGGTACAATTTTAAGAACACTGGCTAGTTGACTTATAGAAGCCTGAAGATCTCAGGAAATCTCACTGATATGTTATTGGAAATTGTTAAAACAGAACTAAACAGAATGATTATATGGATCAAGAGGAAACAGAAGACTACTAGTATGGGACTAGACATACAGTGGATATAAAAAGTGTACACACACCTGTTAAAATGTCAGGTTTTTGTGATATAAAAAAATGAGACCACAGTAAATCATTTCAAAACTTTTCCCACCTTTAATGTGACCTATAACCTGTACAATTCAATTGAAAAACAAACAAATATGTCAGGGGAAAAATATAAAAAATAAAAAACATACAATAAGCTGGTTGCATAAGTGTGCACCCCCTTAAATTAATACTTTGTTGAAGCACCTTTTGAATTAATTACAGCTTTCAGTCTTCTTGGATACACACCTGCCATCAATTAAAAAGACTCTGATTAACCCCAAATAAAGTTCAGCTGTCCTAGTAGGATTTTCCTGACATTTACTCAATTGCCTGCTACAGCAAAAGCCATGGTTCACAGAGAGCTTACAAAGCATCAAAGGAATCTCATTGTTGAAAGGTATCAGTCAGGAGAAGGGTACAAGAAAACTTCCACAGCATTGGATATACCATGGAACACAATGAAGACAGTCATCAAAAAGTGGAGAAAATATGGGACAATGGTGATGTTTCAAAGAACTTGACGTCCTTCCAAAATTGATGAAAAGACCAGATGGAAACTGGTCAGGAAGGCTGCCAAGAGACCTACAGCGACACTGAAGGAGCTGCAAGAATTTCTGGCAAGTACTGGTTGTGTACTACATGTGACAACAATCTCTCATATTCTCCATATGGACTGTGGGATAGGGTTTCAAGATGGAAGCCTTTTCTTACACAGAAAAACATCCAGGCCTGGCTAAAATTTGCAAAACAATACATCAAGTCTCCAGAAAGCATGTTAGAAAATGTGTTATTGTCTGATGAGACCATGAGTGAACTTTTTGTCCACAATTCCAAAAGGTACATTTGGTACAAAAACAACACTTTGCATCACCAAAGAACACCAACCCCACGGTGAAGCATGGTGGTGGCAGTATCTTGCTTTGGGGTTGCTTTTTCTCACCTGGAACTGGGGCTTTATCAAGGTGGAGGGAATTATGAACAGTTCCAAATACCAGTCACTTTTGGCCCAAAACCTTCAGGTGTCTTCTAGAAAGCTGAAGATAAAGAGGAATTTCACCTTTCAACACGACAATGACCATGAGCATACATACAAATCACCAAAGAATGGCTTCACCAGAAGAAAATTAAAGTTTTAGAATGGCCCAGCCAGAGCCCAGACCTAAAACCAATAGAAAACCTGTGGGATGACCCGAAGAGGGTTGTGTACAAGAGATTCCCTCGTATTCTGATTGATTTGGAGAGCTTTTGCAAGGAAGAGTCGGCAAATACTGCCAAGTCAAGATGTGCCATGCTGATAGACTCCTACCCAAGAAGATGGAATGCTGTAATTAAATCAAAAGGTGTATTAGTTTAAGGGTGTGCAACTTATGCAACCAGCTTATTGTACACTTTTTATTTTTTATGTTTTTTCCACTAACAGATTTGCTTGTTTTTCAATCGAATTATACAGGTTATAGGTCACATTAAAGGTGGGAAAAGTTTTGAAATGATTTATTGTGGTCTAATTTTTTATATCACAAAAAACAGGCATTTTAACAGGGGTGTGTACACTTTTTATATCCACTGTAGGTGTACTACATACTTCCTTCTCTTTGCTCTTCCAGTTGAATTACTGGAGTGCATGTACAGTATATAACATTCTTTAGAATAGGGAGAATTAAAATAACTCATGACTTTGCTTCATCTTCATGATTTTTTGATGATTTCACTGTATGGCTTCCATATTTAGAGCTCCAGCTCAAGTTTCTCTTATACACTGTTCAACAATCATGTTTTCTCACTAGTCTGTCTTTGAAAGTATGAAAATTAGTGCGTCTTTCCTTAACTAATGTTTGCACTAATGTCTGATCCTAGGTTAGTCTCCAAATAATCAGTGGGTGGATTATCATGTTTATATATTAGTTAACAGGTGAACAGACCTAAGCAAAGAGATGGATTGTAAAGGCAGTTGAATTTTGAAGGAAGTAATGGAACAGATTAAAGCTTCCTTTCTGCCATATAATTTAAATTACTAAAATGATGGCTCTTCATAAAGATTTGTTTTTGATTAAACAACTTCTACAGATAATTGTTTCCAAGGAAATAAGAATACTTAAAAATATTAGTTTTTAAGTATTGCAAGCTACACAACACTGTGGGATTGGGTGTGGCTAATTAGTTTTCCAATTTAATGGCAGCAATACATAATCGACTGCTAACAGTTTGGTGTTGTTCAAAGCCCAGTCAGTTAATAGTTGAGCTGGAGCTTATATGTCAAGACCTACAAATTGTGGGTACCTTATTGTACAGCAGGACAGGGAGTTTGTAGGCAGGGATTTTCTAGTTGTCAGGAATGACACAAGATACAGAATTTAGTTTTTTTATAGAGTTTTCGGGTCTATATTAGAACACCGAAGTTTCAAAATTTCGAGTGTTCTAATATCAACCCGTTTTCAGCAAACGCTGAAAATATCGAAGAAACAGAAAACCACATTTTTTCCTAGGGAAAGAATTTGGTTGTCTGTTTCTGTTGCTTCGGTATTTTCAGTGCTGTGGTGGAAAGTTACAGGTCGGGTTCAGATAAGTGTGCGATTGTGTGGACGTGAGGGTTAGGGCAGGTTAGATGAGTTAGGGTTAGGGCACGGGTCAGGTAAGTGTGCAACTGTGTGGACGTGAGGGTGAGGGCGGGGTAGGTGAGTTAGGGTTAGGGCATGGGTCAGGTAGGTGTGCGATTATGTGGACGTAAGGGTTAGGGCGGGGTAGGTGAGTTAGGGATAGGGCGCGGGTAAGGCGACTGTGCGATAGTGACAGACCTTAGGGTTAGGGTTTGGGTTAATGTAAGTGGATAGTTAGTGGTGTATGTATAGTTTAGTGTAGGGTTAGGTGTCAGAGTTTAGCTGTATGTGTGTGGATTGCTGTTTGTTTGGTGCACTTGTGTTGCGTGTATGTGTTTTGGAACAGCGATTTTTTTCCCTAGGAAAACATTTGCTGTTCTGTATAGGTTCATAGGTTCAAAGGAGGGTACTAGGCTAGGGCCTATATAAGCCTAGCCAAAAATGTACCCTGGCTTTCGCCACCCAAAAAAATTATTTTCCTGTGCCCCTGTCGAGCAGAGCCACAGAAGTGATCCCCGGGGTGAATTTCCTATCTCCCATCCAATCATCAAGATTTTTCTTGAAGAGTGCTAATGAGGAGCTCTGTTTAAGATAGATAGGTAGTCTGTTCCAGAGTATGGGAAGTCTCTGGGACAGGAATATGTCACTCCAGCATGTTCTGTTCATTGTGGTGATAAGGTTTAGGTCCCTAGAGCGTGTAGCTCGGAGGGATTGGGATTTCTTTAAGTGGAGCATGTCCAACAGCTCTGGGTTTGACATAGCTTTGTATGTTAGGCAGAGATCGCATGTGAGTAAGCGATATGTGATGGAGTAAAACTGGAGTTTTTTGAGACGGTCTGCGTATGGCATCTGTTTGAGGCCAGTAATCCTCTTTGTGAGGTATTTCTGTGGCCTTTCCAGTTGTTGTAGATGTCTTGTGAGGTACATACCAAAAGGAGCGTTGTGCTCTATAATGGGTCTAATGAGTGATGAGTAGAGGGGAACAATGACCTCTTTTTTTCTGGATGAGAAACCTTTTGTGATGAGGTGAGCCAAATAGAAGGATTTCCTGACCACTGTGGTGATGTGATTATCAAAGGAGAGACTACTGTCCACCTGAGTCCCAAGGTCTCTTATCACATTTTTGGTGTTAAGTAGACTACCAGCTATGTGGTAGTTCATGGGTACAGAGTTTTTACCAAAGGGGATGAAAATACACTTTTTGGCATTGAGTTTCAGGCCATGGCTTTGACACCAGGCATCTGTCTCAGTGAGGCCCTTTTGTAGTATGTCCACATCATTAGGGATTTTGATTATGGATCCTAGTTTGCAGTCATCTGCAAACTTTGTTAGCCAAAGACCTTCTGTGTTAGCCTATACTTCAGAGAAGTAGATACCAAACAGGAGAGGACTCAGGACTGAACCCTGTGGTACTCCACTTGTCACTGGTCTGAAGTCGGATATGGAGTCTGCTACTTTCACAGTGTGGGTTCTGTCCATGAGACATTTGGCAACCCATCTTGTGACATAGGGATTTATACCTAGTTTAGTGAACTTATCTATAATTCCAGAGTGGGGGGATGGTGTTGAAAGCCTTGGCGAGATCTAGATAAGCTGTGTGAACCACCTTACCCTCATCTATGGCTTTGGTGACTGCTTCAAAGGAGTCAATCAGGTTTAGGAGACATGATCTGCCTTTTACAAATCCGAACTGGGTAGGGTCCAGAGTTTGGAGATTACCAATGTCTTTGTTTATGAGTTCCATGATGATACGTTCCATGGCATTGCAGACCAGGCTCATCAGGCTAATGGGGCAGAAAGTTCCTGGGGTCCGTCATGGCTCCCCCTTTGTGAAGTGGGACAACCATTGCAGTGTGCCATTCAGTGGGCACAAAGCCTGAGGTGAGGCTATGGCTGAACATGGTACTT